>NW_024962263.1:57721569-57826126 GCF_019238085.1 Lagopus leucura | reverse complement strand
CTGCTCACTTACTCACCCCGCTCACTCTCCACCACAGACTCAACCCAGACAGAGCCTTGCTAACCACAGTGCATGGACATATACCACTATCAAATCATACTCACTGGTATCAAAATAGCCCTCTGGGATCAGATCTCTTTTGCAACCCTCACTCGCTGAAGTGAGCAGTGCAGAACGGGCACCCAAACAACATCTCTACTGGCAAGTTCAGCTATCAGGAGGAGAACAGCACCAATACCGAACTCCAGATAGGGACATGGATCACTTAGGTTGGAAAAGACCTTTAACATCACCATGCCCAACCACAGCCTAATTTACTTCAGCCTTCTGTTATCTTGGAGATGCACACTGTCAATACTGCCTTGAGGCATTTACTTACATGGAAGTTTTGCATAGGTTTTACATAGGTTCCATGTGTATGAGGAAAAGAAGTGCGCTGGATCTGACTTTAAGTCCTATAGAGTTCTACAAAAACAAAACCAAGCAAAAAAACCTATCAACCACATATAGCAAAATACCAAAGATAACAGGTTGCTTTACAAATACATGCAAATTAAGTTCTTAATGTGTCAAATATACAGCTTGCAGCGTGTGGTAGCAAGATCTGGGGCAAGCTTCAATAGATACGCATACATCACATCATCACATCAATTACTGTGCTGTTAAATGCTTTGAAGCTGAAGTTATCCAATACACCTCTTGAAGTATAAGCCCTAGTTGCTAAAAAAAACCTCCTCCCAACTCACAGTACGATAAGACCTGCATTTGTTCTTAACATAGACTGTGGTGTTCAGCTTATAAAAAGTTTCACAAAACAGGTCAGCTAGCTGAGTATGCCCAAGATCTGAGCAGTATGTGCAGGAAGGTATGCTAAAGCTAAGCTAAGTATAATAAAAAAGCTCTCAAAGTAGTAATTTTGTATGGATGTTTCTTAATTCAGCCTCCTGAATCCCAGCTACAGCACGTTCAACTAGAATTGCAAATACAGGCTTGGGTGAACAAACACGCTTTGGTAAACAAATGCTTTGGCACACAATGTTATGTAGGTGGGATCTATCCAGAATGTCAAGAATTCTTCCCCAAATCATAGAGATGAGCAAGAACACAACCACTATATTTGCCTTTTCAAGCTATTTACTGGTTGTTCATCTGTCCAAGTATTCTATTCAAATGAAATTTTAAAAGGGTGGGTGGGTGGGTGGTGTATTTTTTTCCTATTTGCTTTTCCACCCTCTTCACCACAGTCAGTATCTTCATTAGTTGGCAAGAGATGGGGAAGGTTCACTATGAGTCTCTGTTCTCCAGCTGCTCTCAGTTCCTGCTCTATTAAGCCTTAAGAAATAAGCACACAGACAGGAGAGTTCAGAAGCTTTACCCTGATGGGAGGAAGGAAGGATCACTGGTCTTCTCGTTTGACAGCTGTTCTCCTATTTTCATTTGCTCACAGCCCTTTTCCAAAATAGCAGCACTTTAAAGGCAACCTAAGATTTGCAGAATAGATCAGATTTGGATTTACTATTCTATTAGTATCTCCAACAAATCGTTTAGGTCAAAAGATGCACGCGCTCTGCTATAGCACTGATCCATGCCAATTCTATCTTCCCTCCCTCAGTAGAAAACTGATAGCAACAATTTAAAAGCCCCTCTACCAAATCCCATCCAAAAAAGAGAGAGATCAAAGGAAAATTTTGCAGAAGTTTATTATTTTCTTTCCCTACTTTGTTTACATGTTTATCTAGCCATTTCCTCATGTTTGCCCAATGCCCAGCCTATTACCCATCCATAGAGAATATATATTTCCACCTACTAACTACAGAGTCTGTTTTTTGTTTGTTTGTTTGTTTGTTCTCCAAGCATTCCCTTCTTCAGTCCTCAGAGTTTCGGATCAATGTTTTATGTATTTACACGAGTCTGAACTTTAAGTGATAGATTTATATGGAGATGCATATGTCCTGTCCTCTTATACCAGGTAAAACCAATCCAATATAAGATGATGTCCAAGAACAAATTAGGGCAGAAGACAGATTATCAACTTTTGGTACCTACTTAAGTGATCTGTCTTTCCTCTCTTAAGAAATAACATGGCAATCTAGCAGAACCACTTAAATATATATTGCACATCCTGAGAAAAACTAGACCTGAGTATGAAACACAACTAAAAGTTATGTAAATCCCCCCTAATCTCGATGTTAACTCAAGACTACTATTTCATAATCAAGTTTTTATAGGGCAAATGTCAGTATTTAATCTTTCAGGTCAGCAGTTTTTTGGACATTAGCTATTATGGTGTTATGGTGTTTCAAGTCTTTGAAAGGGTTGATAACAGCAGGACAAGGGGAAATGGTTTTAAGTTGAGGGAGAAAAGATTAAGGTTGGGTATCAGAGAAGTTCTTTACAGAGAGAGTGGTGAGGTGCTGGAACAGGCTGCCCAGAGAGGTTGTGGATGCCCCGTCCCTGGAGGTGTTCAAGGCCAGGTTGGATGGGGCCCAGGGCAGCCTGGTCTGGTATTGAATGTGGAGGTTGGTGGCCCTGCCTGTGGCAGGGGGGTTGGAGCTTCATGATCCTTGAGGTCCCTTCCAACCCTGGCCAATCTGTGATTCTGTGGGTGGTAAAGAACAAAGGCAACAAGGAAAGGTCACTGCATGGAACACGAATACTAAGTAGGAGAATTTTACCTGCTGACACTTTCCTACAGTTATTTTAAAGGGACAATAAGAAGTAAATTACCTAAAATGCATTGTGTTTTCCTGCAGTCATCATTCAAAACAGTCAGATGTTTTGCAGGAAGGTGTTCCTGCACACAAATCTAAACAACTCCATTTTCCTTCTGTAAGACATGAGAACACGTCCTGCTCCAAATACAACGTTCTCCAACAGCGCTGCGCAAATTAAAGCAATTTTTGTAGACGACAGAACAATTTCAAGCTTGCGTAAGAACACAAAAGAACAAAATGCCCAACTTTTGTAATTACCTGGCAATCTTACTTTGTGTCAACCTGATTCATTACATGTTTTCATAAATCTTCCAATTAAGCACAGGAACAATTTTGTTCTAGAAGCAAGATAAATAATTTTTAAAAGCCATGAGAACTAAAGATGTTGTACATCTCAGGAACTGAAGCATTCAGTAAATGTATTGCTACTGCATTTAGAGTAAAATACGGGAATTGTTCACCTGCACAATGTTCAACTGCCAAAAGTCAATCTCCATTGGGATGAAATGGCAGCGTTGGTGGGGACGGCTCAACTGGAATATATACCAAGCAAAGCTAACAGGAGTGGTGTTAGAGAAGGGTGCAAACGACTGTCACTCTTGATTTAACTGATGAAAATTAATTTCAGTTTGAAGCAGGTACCATGTCAGTGCTCAAACATCTATCTGTCACACACTAGCTCCACTTCCACTCAAGTTTGGGATGAGTCACTAGCAGATTACTACACCAAATTGCTTCTGATTCAAATGTACCTTTCATTTATATAAAGTGCACCAAACAACAGCCCTTCAAAATACCTACTTCAGAAATACTGTCTCCTCGTTCACCCTTACATATCCTTACACTTGAATCAGCTGAAATACATTTGAATAACCCGTGAAACCATGATGCAATTTCCTTCCTAAATCTTTCCTGTTCCCAGTCTGCCATGTGCCCCTTACCACACCTCCTCCTAGCCACGTGCTCTGTATTACCCTTTGGGAAGAAAAACAGATCTCCACTGAAATAAAGTCCAGGTAATCATGGATATTTCCATCTCTTCACCCATCTGCATCCACTACTGATGCTATTGATTTGGATGTGTCTTTAATGTCATAAAACACAGCACTGTCAGTTTTTCACTCTTAGAAGAATAATGTCTAATTTTGAGAAGAGAAATGCTTTACGGAAAAAAACCAGCTAATTCCTTAAAAGTCAGAGCAAGCAAGATGGCTGTTTGTACTGCTGATTCCTGGCTCCTGTGTTTCCACACTATGTAACTGCTCAATAAAGCTTTTCATGCACATTTTGTTGCATTCATTGTGAACTTGCGTTGTTAAACTAGGTATCGGATTTTAAAATCTTGTTTATGTGAAGGATGTCTCAAATCACATAAGCTGGAATAATGTAGCACTTTTATTGGATCATGGACTGGTAGCAGAATTTCTATCAACTAACAGAAGGACTAGAAGCTGAGGGAGACAAAAAGAGAACACACAGAGCATCAAGCTAATACCAAGGGGAAAGAAATTTTGGACATTTCACAGAAATACAGAGTTGAAAGCATTAACATGATGATCATGGTAGACAGGTACAAGTTAGACCTGTGTGGATGCTAGAATTTTTGGAGTATGAAAACATGGACATGTGAAAATTAGTTATTGAATTTACATGGGATTATATTTTCATTTTATTGTGTGTCTAGGAAAGATGAGAGCACAGCCTGGGGCTTCCTGTAGTGTCAGGGGGAGCAGACATGGAAACACGCAGAGCTCCCACTCCTTTACTATATAAATCTCCATGTATTTTCCACAGTGTTGCTTTGCAGGAAAAAAAAAATATATATATGCACACATACACCAGGCTGGGTCTGGATTTACTAAGAGAACAAGAAGTTATTTCAGAGAATACTTGTTGGTATCTTCTGAACAAATAAACCACAGGATTTGTATTTACATTTTAGAAGCAAGTTTTCAAATTCTGTTACATAATCTGCCCAGAGCTGAAAAGTTAAGCAGTCAGTTTACTGAAGAGCCTTAAAAAGAAAAGACATCTGATGCTGGTTTGTGGTTAGTTCTGTAGCATGCTAGCATAGAATATACCACAGATTTGCAAGGAAGTCAGAATATAGAATAAAATCCCAGATATTGGCTATGGAGAGTAAATAATAAATCCAGCTCTGGATCCTGATAAATAGACTAAGCAGCATTTTCTTTGCCTGTAGAACCATTTTCTTGGCCAAGCTTGTTCAGATTCCAATGAACAATAAAATTAAGAGCTACTACAATGGAAACCAAGGGGATAGCATTAAAAATGTACCTGCAACACACACTAAAAGATTCAGCCAAAGCACATGAGAAGGTTTTCCAGTAGAACGAGGAAAAGACCTTGTGTCTTTCTAATCCCATGAGATCTTAGTCATTATGCCACAGCGGAGTAAGATTATTTGCTAAAGGCTGCCTTTTTATTGAGCTAGGAAAAGAAAATCCCAACCGGTCCATTTCAAACAAAGAACTGCATGTCCTACTTTCTTCTGAAAGCACCCCAGCCCAGCACTGATAGCCCATTTGGGTAGAGCTGAGCAACAGCTCAACGGTCAGCTCACATACAGATTCTGGAGAGCCCACTCGCCCACCACCGCCAGTGGTACTGCAGCTCCTCATGAGTGTTTAGAGGTGTGCATCAGAATGCTTAGGGGATTCATGTGCTAAAGCTTTTAAATCTCCAGTTAGGTGTACGATGTGAAGGGGTGCAAAAAATTTCCAAATCTCTGTCTTATTTGGCTGGAGATGTTAATAGAAGCGGATCCCTCTCACACTGCAGCTGTGACTTGTCTCACCAGAGAGGAAGAAATGCCAGAGTACACTTCTTTAGGAAAGAAGTCAACTTCATTATCTCCTACAACACATCAGCACAACGTGGGTGTCACGCAGTGGCTGCCCATAACAAAGACAACCACACAAATTTATACCTACGTATTTCAGTTCACGCCCTTTTAATCATGCTCAATGGACTACCTAAGAACCCCTTAAATTTTCAAAGTCTCTTCATTCCAAGCTCTTAGGACTCAGGTCAGATGCACTCCCTGATGCTAATGGTTCAATTCAAAGGCTGCCTGGATTGACTCCCCTTAGTGGGGTGGGAATATTCATGCTGGCCTTTTTCACTCACTGGCTTTCCATAAAGTCAGCAGTAAGCTCCTACTATCACTGCTCTCACTGAGGGTGGACGATTGAAGCATTGTGTCTCTTTCTGAATGCAGTACTGCATTCCCTTCTGAAAACAGCAGTGGAAAGCACTTAAACTCCTAAGCCAAACAAGTCATAGAACTGTTGACTCCAAGGATGTGGTTTCATTAAAAATTCTGCCTACCATTCTGGGAAGAAGCAGTAGACCTAAATCTTGTGCCTAAATCCATGGTTTGAGGAGCTTAGATGCAGCATCCCTGCTTGGTGGGACAATCAGTGTGCAGAAGGCAATCTGACCCCACCAAGGATGGGTGTGGATTGCTGGCTAGAGTTGCGGACACACAGTAACAGTCCTTCTGAAAGCACACACACTCTTTATTCCATTTTCGAAGTGATGTTTCTCACTTCAGTAAATCCACTGCTATTGAAGAATAGTGATGGGCAGCATGGGACTATGGCCTGTAGGGTCTGAAGCACTGCAGGAACCAGCTACTTATGTAAGTAGGGCTATTCAGTTTGAACAGTGATGTGGCTTTTTTAGAGGGTCTGGCAGCACCAGCTACCTGGGATATCAAATTGAGCAATCAAACATTTAACAAGCTGAAAACAGAACGGAAAAGGCTACAGTGGGAATCTAATAACATGTGATTATATTTGTGTGGTATCAGGGACAAAGGCCTTGGAACTGGTGTGAAGCTCTCTTGTGCTTTAGACTGAGACTTCTTTATTTCAAAATTAACCATTTTTTAAATTAAAAAAAATGCAGGAAATGCAGAGAGCAGCAGATCTTTAGATTTGCTTCTAGGCAAATGGAGATCAACCAGTTCAGAAGATAAACTGACTAGAAGTCATGAAATGGAAGGCAAGCAAGGGAGCTCATAAATATAATGAAGACAAACTTAGCTTGTTAACTAAGTTGTCTAAGTTAACACACTTAGAGTACAACTCGCAAAAGAAAGTATTAAAAGAGAGAAAAAAGCAGCAGTTTCCTCAAAGGAACAATAGAACAGGACAATCTGACCTTGTGCCCTATAAAAACAAGCAAAAGAAGTTGTAGTAAGAGGGCTCTTTGTCTAGGTCTTGTATTTGGGGATCTCTGAGGGCTCAGGGCAGACGCAGGATGTGGAAACCTGGTCAAATTGCTAGCAGCAAGTGTTAAATTTGCATGAGCACATAACTACAAAAAATCAGCAGTTATGACAAAGTTACAATGCAAACTGGAAAGAAAAAAAAAAAGTAGCAATAAATAATCCTTATTGTCCATATATTTTTACCTTAAGATCAAGAGAAACCTTGCAGCCTTTTATCTCAAAGGAATGTGTGCACATGTATGTGTACAATGGAGAAAACAAACAGTAAACAAAACAACAGCAAACAGGTAAGAATATTAGGGAAATTAGAGATTCACAAATTGGCCGGCCTGATGAATTTCCTTGCAGGATGTAGCTCGGTCACAGGTCATTCATGAAGGGTAAGTAATGTAATATATCAAAAAACTGGAAAAGGGCAAACATATCACCCATCTTTGTTAGAATGAAATTACAGGACCAATAAGTCAGTTTAACGTCAAATTCCCAGGAAAAAGAAAAAAATCCAGAACAAATGAATTAGCAGCACCTTAAGCTTAACGAACAGCCAAAAGAGATTTTCTAAATCACGCAGCTAACTGCCTTTGACAGGCCTTCCGGATAGGTAGAAGAGAAAGCACAGATGTCACATCTTTCCTTTGAGTAAGGTTTCAAAACTGCCTCGAGGTATTTTAACAATCAAACTACAGATGCAGGGAGAATTAATCGTTTAGGATGTGAGAAACAAAGGTTAAATATACAAATGTCAGGATACAGTAGTAATTTGAAAGGACAGAGTGAAATGTCACCTACAAGATACTTCCCTGAGGCAGGAAACATCAAATAAGGCAAGATGAGAAGCAATACAGCTGTAGGCTACAGTGGATCACAGGAGACAAACACCAAGTTGTTCTAAGAAAGGCAAATATTGTTAAAAGATACCAAAAAAAGTGTTGGGAGTGCAATGCCAGAGCATTAGCAACTGAATTTAAAAATACCTTTCTCCCTACCTATCTCTGTTCCTATCTGAATACCTAGGAGAGCTGTGGACCACCAGAAAGGGTCTAGGGAACAGCAGTGAGAATGCAAAGCAGTCTAAAAATAGGAGCTAGGGCTGAGGTGGGATCCTGGACAAGCTGGTTGTTAGGACAGGGGAAAACCACACAGAGGATGGCTGCTATTTTAGAGTACTGCTACAAGAAGGTCATAGTCTCTTCCTCAGTCAAGCATGGATAGGACCAGTCCTGATGAGTTTAAAATGAGCACAGTAAAGGTTCAGGTTAGACACTGGAGGAGGGAGGCAAGAACATTACAAACAAAAACAGAAAACCAAATCTACCACAACAAGCAAGCAAGGAAGGGTAGCGAGGCACTGGAAGAGATTCCACAAGACCTTTAAAAACTGCTGAAACAAACACTTAATAAAAGACAGTTTTTTTCCTTTGGGGCACAGACATTTTAGATGGTCTCTTGAGACTTCAAAAGTACAGCTGGAAGCAATGTTCTATGAAGCATGGAGGTTTGCCCTACGCCAAACTGTGAGTGTTGGGACCAGCAGCAGCATCTGTGCAGCACAGAGAGCAAAGCAGGAAAGATCAACTATTGCATTCCAGAACAGCACAACTTCTCTCTGCCACCAGGTAGGTGTACGTTCCCTGCAGCAACACGCATGCCAGAGGGACACCATCAACAGCTCAGGCACCGGGCACTGATTCAAGACTGCATACTGACCACTGACACCTAATGTGACATATGCATGTCTTCGGCAGGTGTGCGTCCAAACTGCGGCAAACAATCACAGAACTGCTTTCTCACCCCACCCCCCCAAAAAATAAATGAAACCCCATGTCTTGGGGCTTTCTGACTTGTATAAAGTTGCACGAATAAAGCAAAAAAGCAAAAGGCAAAGCAGCCAAGCCATCAATCTCTTCCAGCTCCCAAGTTATAAAGCAGTCCCCATGACAAACCATGTTCCAGTTTCTCATTGCCAGTTCCTAATTTCTTGTTAACATGATGCAACTTCTCTTTTTTTTCTTTCCCCCTAAGGGTAAAATTGTGCATATGTCTGAGAGCATGCAACTGCCATTGAAAAGCAGCTCTATATTCAGAGGCATAAGGCCAGCCTCTGTGCCTTACGAAGCAGTCCCTCTGTAGCAAAGGGGCTGCCAGTGCACCCGTGGAAATATTCAGCGTGTACAGATTCCTTATCAAAGACTGGTTGGTTTCTTAACCTCTGCCCTTCACATACAGCATGACTGCCTGTATAATTATCAGAACTTTGACTGAGTGGTTGATGACAGTGTTTCTTTCAGGTCATTTCACGTCATTTCAAGTGATGCCCCTACATGAAATATCAAACTGATTTTTTGCACGTGTTGACAAGTTCACTCTCTTATTTCTGAGTAAAACCCTGCAAGTGCTATGCCATTCCTTCTTCCACCTCTATTTCAGTTCTTCAGAAACACACACACATGAAATATGGGAAAAAAACAACTCCAATGTCAACAATTACAATGTTTATACAGAAATTCTAGATACTTTTGAATACTTGACAGAAGCTACAGAATTCTGGTTTCATTCCCAGATAATTAAACAGGAAGAAGGGCTGAGGGCATCAGACATGAGAATATCTTAAGTGAGGATCCCAGCCAGCACATGTTGCAGAGCTACACTTGCAAGACAGGCATCAATTACACATTCTGGTGAAGTACTCTACAAGTGCAGCATTTTAAGGCTGTTCATGAGTTTCTAATAGCCTCTGTCAATTCAAATAAAATGTGTTCAAACACTCAGATGCCATAACCAAAACCAAGTGGATCATAAATCTGAAGGTCTTCTGAATTGGTGAGACTAAGTCAAGCTTCTACTTTTTACGTTGTCTTGGATGTGTAAATCAAAATCCAGGCAGCAAAACTTACTTTTAATTGGTGTGGGTGGTAGATGAGCTCGCTCCTTTTCAGTCTGTCTTCTGTTTTTAATTGGGTAGAAAACTATTGTAAATATTTTCTTCTTTCACACTGCTCCTTCCCAAGCTTTTCTGTAAACAAGTGAGGTATTGTTTAGCTGCTATACACTACATCCCACACACCCCAAACCAAAACAGAGAAAAAGTACACATTCAAATAGCTACAGATCACTTGGGATTCTAAGGGTTTTTTTAAAGCACCCCATAGAGCGACTTGCATACTTCCACATAAACTGGTTAGTGCAAGATATAGTATCTTTTTACCTTTGCTTTTCATTATCAGCTTAAGAAGAGAAGAGCAGACTTGGAAACTTCAGCAAATGAACCTAAAAAGATTCGCTTAGCAGCCTCTAAGTCTGGTCAACAGCTCTGTGCTGTTCAAGGCACAAGTACAAGTGCATCACTGTTCTCTCATTTAAATGTGGAATAATTCTAGGATTCACGGCAATGCCAGCTTAAACTTAGCTCTAAAGAAACCCTTTGTTTTCAAACAAATCGGTGCTTCGTTTTAGATAATTCTATAAAGAATCCTATTCATCCACCACGTAACTTATTCGTTAACATGAAAAGAGCACCAAGAAGGCAGTCGACCTCCAAAAAATTCTGAAGAAAAGTGAAGTAAAAGCAAATCTATTTAGCGCATGCCTTTGGAGTTACATGTAATATGTGTGTACACATGCACAAGATATAAAACATCATCAGAAGCAGCACCATTTGTTCTCAGTACAAACACTTTATACTAAGAGGTTTGACAATTTATGAGCACATCAGGCACGCTCTCCTGACAGAGCCATGTAATTGCTCATTTTCTCTGTCACTGATCCAAGTATCACATGATTTTTCAAGGGATGCTACTAAGGGTCAGCTCTGTGGTCTCCTTGTAGAGAAACCCCATATGTTTCCAATAAGGGCTCTGAACACAGAAGGATAGAAAAGAGTTGTTAGACCCAGGGATTCCAAGGCAAACAGAAAACATTTAAAATACAATCAAGGCACACTGCTACTACTTTGTGGCAAGGAAGCACAGGTCCTTGCTGTGCTTCTCTTCGGGCACTGGACGGCCTGGGTGTTTTTGCCTGGTAGCTCTTATTTCTGAGCTACTCTGAAACTTCTCCATTTAGAAGCTTTCAGTACCTATCCAAACATCTAGACTTAATGCATCTTCCTTTTGCAAGGTATGGTTAAAGCCCATCTAAAAGCCTTTTTTTTTTTTTTAAATTACCTCAAATTCCTATTCTATATTCCTTCAAATTTTAAAGCAAAACACATAAACTGGAAATTCCAGAGCACTTAAGTCAAGTACTTATTTTCTGAATGCTCAAGTCCTTTATTTATCGAACTTAGTATGAAACATTTAAGGGCATGACAGTGATCCCAGTTCATAAGAACCTAACACTAAGGTGCCACTAAAAAAGTCTCAACTATGACTATCGTGGTCTAAATACACAGTCGTCCTCTTACACTACTGCAGCCTCTGTACATCAGCATTTAAACATGTATGTGCAACATTCCTGCACTTAAGCAGAAACTATACAGGGAATGGAAGATCAAGGATGGTCAATGGCTGCAGCGCCTGCCGTAGGGGTTTTAACCTCAGACTTCATGGGATCCAATGGCAGCCTCTGCTGGAGAATGTTACCAAGAAGTCAGGCTTTTTGCTGTGGGGTCTGTTTCTGGAGGTTTTCAAAATCCAGCCAGCCAGGAACCCCGCGAAAATCCAGCCAAAATCCAGCCAGGAACCCCGAGCCAGTTGCCTGAACTCGGTGCTGACTCTGTTTTCAGTAGGTAGTTGCACTTGACACGTCCCAGGGTTCCTTCTGACCCAAGTAACTGCATGATCTAACACACGTAGCCCTAAGTAGCACTTCCCCTTCAGCACATCTTCCTGTTGGAATTCAGAAATGTCGCTCTAGCACAACAGCTCACAGCAAAGCTCCCAAGTCTCCCAAACACAGCTTCTCATTCAAATTATCATTTCAGCCGATGTTCACAATGCCAAGCTGCCAAGCTGGAAAGGTAGCTTCATGAAAATAAGAACTGTGCCCAACTGGTGTCTTGTTTTAGCAGAAAACAGAGAAGGTACAACACCTAAAATGCTGGCACACAGTTTGCTTAGATTTAGATAACAGATTTTGCATCCTACATAATATAGATAAATACTTGCAAGTTACTTCAATTCTACAGTAGATCGGTGCTGAGATATGAGGTGTAACAGTCATATTTGCAAGGACACTACAAATCCATTCTGATGTACCTACAGTGTTACCAACACTGAATCCAGAACCAAAGGCAAAGCATTCCTTAGTCTGAAGCCTGTTATAAAGTATTTTGCATTTAAAAACACCGTGAAGCAGTTATGCATCCTCGGTTTTTCACTACAGTAAACAAGAGATGGAGGAGTACCACTGAAGGAGAAATGATCCTAAGAGCCAGAAGAGCAGGCAGCAGTAAAGCAGCTGGCAGTGCTTGTTTCTAGCTGAGACCTCTCTCCTTTTAAGCAGCACATCATGGAGTGTTAGAAGCCAATATCCTTCTGATTTACTTTTCTCCAAGAGAAATATAATGGTCTATAAAGTTAAACAACTCTTACAGTGGCAATATTTTGCTATAGGATCTGGCAAGGCAGTTAGTACTAGCAGGTTGCCAGTCATCCTCACAGTTTCAAATGAGACTGCCAACAATAAGACATGGTGTCTCTTTGAATAAAGGAGCTTTGAAATAAATGTAGACACCAATCTTTCTTGTGCACACCTCCCCCAGCAGCCAGGTGCTTTCCTTCTCTAAATCAAAGAAATACAGTGCTAGCAAAACAAAGCATCTGAAGTATCACAGAATGAGGAATTTACCTCTCCTTGTCAGATGACAAGAAGGATCTGGTAGTGCTTGTTGACAGCCAGCAGAACATAAGCCAGAAGTGCGGCGAGGTGGCCAAGAAGGCCAATGGCATCCTGGCTTGTACCAGAAATAGCACAGCCTGCAGGAGCAAGGAACTGATCATCCCTCTGTACTCAACATTGGTGAGGCCACACTTTGAGTATTGTGTTCAGTTTTGAGTCCCTCACTACAAGAAAGACATTGAGGCTCTGGAGTGCGTTCAGAGAAGGGCAATGAACTTTTGGGGGTCTGGAGTACAAGTCTGAGGTTGTGGCGAGGTGGGGGTCAGCCTCTTCTCCCACATAACAGCTAAATGATGAGAGGGAATGGCCTTAAGTTGCACCAGGGAAGGTTCAGGTCGGATATCAGGAAAAATGTCTTCTTTATAAAAGTGGCGAGGCATTGGAACAGGCTGCCCAGAGAGGTGGTGGAGTCACTGTCCCTGGAGGTGATCAAGGTGATCACATGTAGATGTGGCACTGAGGGATGCGGTTAGTGGCATGGTGGGGATGGGCTGACAGTTGGACTAGATGACCTTAGAGGTCTCTTAATGATTCTATGGTTTTTGCCTTAAAGACTGAAGTGAAAAGACCATGTGAAGATATAACCTTATATCTTTGTGTTTCTCCCTTTGCTAAAGAATGCAGAAGATGACTTTCAACACAGTTACAGGTCAGACTGTAGCCACACCAATCTGTGGATGAGGTCAGTATGACAGAACTAAATCCCTGCCTAAGAGGTGACAGACTAGCCCTCACCCTACAAAGCTACACCACTGCCATCATACCAAGTGCTGCAAGAGCTGGGTTCCTGCTGGTTCTCCTCTCTTCAGGCTGTGGTAGCTTGTAGCACCTTCCATGCGATGGCCCAGGCTAACCACTGCAGCAGCAATTTGCACCCCACTCAGCTCCTTCAGTCCAAGCAACAACTGTGGAGGTGGGGGAGATGTGGGTTTGAACCTCTTGGGCACAGGGAGCAGGATCCCAGGCTCTGATCACCAGAACTACCATCCCTCCAGCCACCTACGGAAAGGCCGTGTTTAAAAAAAAACAACACAAAACAACACCTAAAAAACTGATCCTATCAGTGTGTTTACAGCACACTTCCTAGGTGTCCCAGTTTCTTATCTCCTCAGAGCTTTGATGCTCAACCACAGCAGCTCCAGATAAAGCAATTAAGAACTTCCTGCTCAAGAAGGAAGATGCACTACACCTCAGACACTTTCGGAGCTGGGCAGACACTGTTATGCAGCTTGGAAGACTTTGTTTGAGATAGTGTGTTTGAGAAACTGGAATGCAAGGACTCAGTGAAACTCAGTGAAGATGTCTTAAAGCATTCTTGCAGTGTTCTCCAAGTCCTTCACTTCTACTTTGGAAAGCATGTTTGCTTCACAGGTTATATTAGCAGATGGATACTGCTTAAGCTTGAACAAAACGAAACTTCAATATAAACATGTGAAGTGCTAACTTCAAATAAAAACAACATATTGCTTTACTACAGCTCAGTCTGCAGAAGCACGTAGATTACTTATGCTGTTATCTAGATCTTTGGTCTATAAAAAATAAAATCATAGCAGTTTACGTCTTTAGTGGCTTATGAGTGTACAAAAATGAAGTCACAAAGCCAGCCAACAGTGACTTTGCATTTGGGAGGTGCCCTCTGCTTAAAAATAATACTTTTTTAAAACTAGACAGCCAAAAATAAATATTCATTTACAGCTACAATATACGTAAACCGATCTTGCTTTACATGCAGAAATGCTGGGCATCTCTGTACGAAACGCCTCGTACCCATGGGACAAAAATGCCCTACTGCTTGCATGTAAGTGCTGAAACTGAAACCTTGTGGAAAATGATCTGGGATAGAGGCAGGGCAACCCAAGAAAGTGCTGCTGTATGGATGTGGCTGGAGGATCAGAGCTTATTAGAAGATTATCCTCTGTGCATAGGATGAAAAAGAAGATTTGACATGCACTCTTATATAGTGATGATTAACCTGAGCCTGCAATTAGCATGCATGACATTATGAAATGACAGACTATTTGCATCATAAATCCCAGATCCCAGAGAGAAAAGAGTTGCTATACACCTATTTTAATTTGCCAATACCTGTGACATTCTATCTAATACACTTTATTTTTAGAATTGAGTATATGCTGTGGAAACTTCTTGTTGCTGGGTCAAGTCAGCTTTGGAGGCTGGCAGCCAATCCAGCTGCTTAGATTGAAAGAATTCTGAATATTAAAAACCAGCAATCACAGTTTTAAACATACACCATTACAGCAGAATTATCCACCTACTCATGGATTGACTTGAAATAACTCCAAAAATGAACAGACGAGTACTTTTACTGGGAATTCTAAAGTAAAGCTTTAACTACTAGCTGCCTGCATGTTATTTCATATGCAGATCACAGCAGAACGGGCCAGAAACTGCCCAACTCGTGTCCCTGGTGGCTCCTCTGCTCCATGAGCATCCAGCCCGAGATCATCCAAATGCATCCAAATGCATCCAAATGCAGGTGGGCAATAACGAAAAGCACCAATTCCTATCTGCTGCTGACCACTGAAGTAAGAACAAATCCAGCACTTTACAAGCTCTGCACTAATCTGGTTATGCTGTATGTACCAGTCCTGACAGTTCTCATTCTCTTCAGTCACAGAATGATTTGAGTTGGAAGGGACCTCAAAGCACACCCATCCCAACCCCTGCTGTGGGCAGGGCGGCCACCCACCAGCTCAGTGCGCAGGGCCCCATCCAGCCTGGCCCTGAGAGCCTCCAGGGATGGGGCAGAACAGCTTCACTGGGCAGCTGTGCCAGCGCCTCACTTCTTAAGGAATGTTTAATGCTCTTTTACGATAGTAGTACTGATTTTAACAGATAAATCTGAAAGACACTTAAACAGAAGGGCTGTCAGCACCTACTTTGAGTGCCCAATCCACACTGAAACGCTATTTCAGCACTCAGAGCGCACACTGAAGAGGCTGCAGCGCTCAGCGGAGCGGAACACGCAGCCAGGTATCTCGGTTTGGCAGCCTCTGCCCCCTCCCCAAATCCTCCCTCACCTCCATTCCGCAATCGCTCCCGCGGAGTTACAGCAGTGGAGCTGCAGGCCACGATGTCAACCGTGGCCGGGACCAGCGTACACGGGGCTCCCTGCCGAGCCCGGCCAGCGCGGGAGGCGCAACGCGGAGCACGGCGCAGAACGTGCAGGAACACCGCCCGCTGAGGGCACTGCCGTTGGGGCAGCGCGCTGCCTCCCGCTCGCCAGTATCAGCTCCGCGCTTCGGGGCTCGGCTCGCTTCCTCCCCGCTGACCTCGCAAGCGCCGCGCAGGCAGGAGCGCAGATCTTGCGTATCCCCGGGCTGCACCAAACGCCCGCGCCGAAGGAAGGACGAGCGGCGGACCTCCCCGCGCCGCCGGCCGTGCTCCCCGCCCAGCCCGTACCTACCTCCGCCCGCTCGGCTCGCTCTTTCCCGCCTCGACGCGCCGCCGGCGGAGCGGCCCCACGGCCACGCGCGGCCGCCCCCGTTTGGGGCGGGCGGTGCCGCTGCCGCCCCGCCACGCCGCGGGGTCAGATCGGGACGCGCGGCTCAGCGGCCCCTGGCGGCCGCGGCCTGAGGGAGCGGCGGGGCGGCCCTCTCCGCAGGCGCCGCCCGGAAGCGCCGCGGTCTCAGGAGGCGTCGGCAGGTGGACGGTGCCCTTCGGTGGTCTTTGACAGCCCTTGCGACGCAAACCGTTGTGCGGTTCTGTTATACCGAGCCCGAATGGCCCGGCCTGCCGCTCTCAGCAGGAAGCGTTTGAAGTATCTCCTCCACAGCCTCCTGGCGACGTTTTGCTTTTTTATTTCCTTCGGTAGTCGCTCTCCGTGCTCATTTCTCACGGCAGGATGTGGTAAGCTTAGGGCTACCTGTTTGCCTGAAGCAACGCCGGTTGCTTCTACTCAGGGTGCCGTTGGTGTGCTTCCTGCCGCGCTTTCCGCCCCGCACATTTCCACAGGATGCCCCCCAGAATGTCCCGCCCTGCCCAGGCAGCTGCAGGTAGCTGTGCTGAGATGTGGCAGTGGGCTCCAGGCGTTCGCTGCGAGGGGGCAGGAAGAAAGCAGGCTGTAGTTTGTGAAAACTGGGCAGAGAGCCGTCTGATGCTCTGCTGTGGTTAATCTGATGTTACCGCTACGTAGGTCACTCCAAAAGTGATGCCTTCTATGTATTTCCATCGAGATGACAATAGATACAGAATCACAGAGTTGCAGGGGTTGGAAGGGACCTCAGGAGATCATTGAGTCCAACCCCCCTGCTAAACTGGGTACCCTACAATGGGTCATACAGGTAAGCATCCAGAGGGGATACAAAGAGCACTATAACACTATTTGATAGAGCAAATTCTCAACTATAATGAAGGAGAGCCTGCATGTGGTGCTCATAAAAATCAACACCAGCGAGCTGACACACTGTCACCGTCACCACTGCTGAAATACCACCCCCTGCCGCACTGTGCTCACATCCACTCTTCGGACTCCATAAACGTTCAGCAAGCATGTCAATGGGTGCCATTTTTTCTGCATGGAAGAATTCAGTCTGACCTTTTGCTTCATATGCACTTCCATGTCAGATATTGTTTTGTCACGCTGCCCTTCTGTTGCCATCTGTGACATGGCAACAACATGTAATGGAGTATCTGTGGAAAAGTTCAACCTTGCTGCCATACCACCAGCATCTGCCTCTGATTTTGTTGGCCAACATAAAATAGCACTCGCTGCTTTTAGAGCAACCCTCATATCTTACAATAACCATCACCTTACAGTATATTCTGGAAAGTCTCTTCCTTCCCCTCTACCAGGTGAGCAAAGGAATAAGGCAAAAATATGCAGCCAAACAACATACATGTGATGAAACAGCAGAACCAAGGTTCCAAGCTGGTATGATTTCATGCAAGCTTCCTTTTGCTCTCTTAGTTTAAGAATTTTTCTGACATGTTTTTTAGGAATGCTGCTTTAGCCCATCATCCTGCCTAGTCCTGTGATACAGCTATAATTTACTTCTGATCTTTGTTCTTTAGCCTACCACCACTTGCTGGAATCATAACCTCAAGCTGATTCAACAATTCCTGTTGGGTTGAACATTTCTCTTTCTGACTGATAGCTTCTTTAAAACTGTGTGATAATCCAAAGTATCACAAACATGAAAAGCTGCCAGATTATTTAGTTCCTTTTTCATAGAAAGCTGAAGTACATATAATCTTGGTTGTAACCTTCTGCTTCTGGTAAGTCTTGTATATATGCAGTAGCACCTTCACGTGAGCGTCCTTTGGGTGTCCTTGATCCATCTTCCACACGTTTGCAGTATGGACCCAGCTTCCACTTCTAACTGTTTATAGTGCAGCTGTACACAAAACTTTTTTCAGTATTTTTTCAAAGAGGCAAATCCTTGGTCTGCCTAGGAAGAAGTTCCCAGCACAGACCACTGCCTGCAGCTGTGGCCTTGGCCATGCCATGGCACTGCTCTGGATATGTATGAATTCATTCTCATTTCTGAGCTGCAGTTCTCTGCATTGCTTCCCTGCACAGCCCCAGCACGAGGCCCAGCTGCCAGTGAGAAAGTTAGCTGCTTCCCCTCACTATGAGCGATTTTCATGTAAAGCAAAATCCTCTTAAAAATAAAAGAACAAATACAACAATTACTTGCCTTTAGAGTCAATGTTTTTCTCATTGTAATTGAGCTGTAAGAACTGTGTGTTTTCCTTTTGCTCTGGTATTCCCCTGTGAGGACATAAGTACACACTCAAGGTTCCTAATTCCACTCCATCTGTAATAGGAAGCACTGAGACTCAAAAACCTTTAAAGGGTGAGGCTCAGTCCTTGCTGCTGCCGCAGCTGTTCTGTCCTCTGTTTGCTCTGTCATTTGTTTTCTTGCACAAATCCTTGCAGATGGGTTGCTTTGTTTAACTACACACAGG
Organism: Lagopus leucura; assembly: GCF_019238085.1. Taxonomy (NCBI): domain Eukaryota; kingdom Metazoa; phylum Chordata; class Aves; order Galliformes; family Phasianidae; genus Lagopus; species Lagopus leucura. The sequence goes on along the minus strand of NW_024962263.1, from coordinate 57,807,385 downwards.
TCAATGTCTGAACAGCTCACCTAGAAGCACAGCCAGACTGAAAGAGAAAACAAGGAAAAGTCAGGTGATGATGACATGCTGCTTTAATGCAGAACAACATCAGCAGTCTGGTACACAGACTGAGGACCGACCCTTTGTATTTGTAGAGATGATGTGTTCTCCACCTATCTATGAGGTACCAAACCACCAAGATGGGGAAAATATCCCTTGTGAGGTCACCATCGCTTCTGCCTGCTTTCTGTCCCTGATTTCATTCTTTGTCACCTCATCTATTTGCATATCACCACCTTTCTTCCCTCTGCTCCTCTTTCCCCATAGCAACTCTGCCTCCATACATCCTACTTCACTCCTACACCAAGAAGCTGTGCAGCAGTGCAGGCTGAACTTTAGAAGAAAACACTGCAAAGACAAAGGAGTTGTTAGCTGGTGTAGACTTGCAGTGAACTTTCTAGCAAAAGCTGGGAGAAGAACAGACAGAAACCAGGGACAAATGGAATAAAAGAAAATAAGGTTTTACATTAGGGAGCAGAAAGCAAGTTACAAGAGGTGAACTTCCTCCGCCAAGGACTGTCTGTTCAGTAGACCAGATGATACACACTGGGGCTGGTTCGACCCCCCTTAACCACACACAAGCAAGATTATGCTGAGTACATCAAGGAATTAAATCAGCAATTACATTTCATAAGAAAAGCTCACTGTGACATGGCATTTGCTTGCACTAAAGCTCGGCTCGGTTCACAATGAGGTTCCTGTCTCAGGCTCACAAATTCCCTTTTTTTTTTTTTTTTTTTTCAGAGCTGTGCACCTGAAGGAATGGTAAAATTTGTCTTCAGGCAGCTAGCTAATTATTAATATTTCTTATGACGTTGGCATTTTACAAAGTAAAGATACTGAACTCGCTTTCCTTAGGAAAGGTAAACATGGGCATTTTAATGTGCATATTGCATAAAATGGAGCATTTAGATGCTCTATTGAACTCCCAGAACCTTGTTGACGGATCTCACCTTGGGATCCTTGTCTAACTCCACTGTGTTTTCAAGAGAAAATCCTTTCCAAAGACCACCATCAGACTCTCATGCCAACACCCAAAGCAGCACATGTAGAGAAGAGCAGATGTTGCCTTTCTCATAGCCACTGCTCTAATCTGGTTAAATTTTGCAGAATTTGAATCTCCCACAGAGGGATATTGAGGTGGGCTTCTCAGTCTCCCAAGTGTAGAAACAGATATATTTCCAAGTCTTGGTGGTTGTTAAAAAATTGAGTTAATTTACCAAAGTTGCAACTTAAGAAATCATCTCACTTAGGAAACAAATTTATTAAATAAAGCAGAGCTTTTGCTGTTGTTCTTCTCCCTGTTCATTTTCTGCGGTTGTCGTTTTGGGGAACAAGAAAGTCCCTGTGTCAGATGTTTCCCATGACTTACCAGGAAGTACCAAGGATGAGGCAATAGTCTTTCCAGAAATACATCTCAAAACACATCACAAGTTATTGGAGGTGATGTTCTTAAGATTGGAATTAGTGTATAAAAGTCTTTAAAAGTAGAGAATAAGAGTTTTGAGTTGGCAAGTGTAGAAGACTATATGGAATCAAAGTGGAGGTAATTAATAGATTTTATATGCAAAAAATCTTCTTGGTGTGTGCATAAAGCAGAAGAACTGTTGCTTAATACTCATTCTTCATCAACACAGACAGTCTTGTTCAGCCCCAGCAGGAAGAACAGAGTGGGTACCCAGAGTCCTGACTGTGTTATGCATGGATGTGTCCTGGACAAAGCGTATTTCGAACACCAGCAGCTGCCCAGATCTGAGGTAGTGGCTTTGCTGGTGGGAACCACTGGGAGTTTAGGAGAAATCTTTCTGCACACATGCTGGGAGACAGCTGCTATTGGATGTGCTTGGAGTCTTACAAAGTGACCGAGGCACAATATTAAGGGTAGGGATTAAGTCAACTTAAAAGTAATGTTAAGCCAATGTTAAAAATACCATTCAGTACTTCAGATTATTATCAGAGAGTATCTTTCTAAAGGGTTATTTGGGGAAACTGTCCATGGGCTCTCTTATGTCAAGACTTGAAAGGCAGGGTTTGGGGCACACTTACATATCCTCCCTCTATTTGCTTCTCCATCTTACTTGGACAGCTGCAGTAAAAACGCCTGCAAAAAGGAGAGGGGATGGCAGGGGTTCACAACAAGCTGCTTTGGCTGTGTTCCTGTACCAGAGTGCCCACTTGCATCTCCTTCATTCACTCCTACCCCATTGCTTCTCTGTGTGTGAGACTGAGACTTGATACTTTCCATCATGCTTTTCCTTCATGGATATTAATGCACCAGAGAGCCAGGGAAGAGCTTTAAGGGCTGAATGTGGAATAACACTCTTGGGATGGGTAGCTGGCTTCAATCCAAATATTCTTTGATCTGCAAGTTGTTACAAAACCAGCTGAAACTCTCAGCTCTGCTGACCCACATACAAGATATGCTCTCAGCTGCTTTTTCTCAGATTCTCAATTTTTTCAACCAGTTCCTGCTAGTTCACATGCTTCTTGAAATGAGGCACCAACGCACACTGCTCTTGCTGCAAGTGCCTCTGTGTTATGTTATCTCACCTGCAACACTTTTGTATTAATTCTTCAAAAGACTTTGTTTTTCTGTAACGATATGACAGGACTGACTCACGATCAGTGCATGATTCACTGCATACCCTGATTCTTTCTGTAAAATGGTTCTGTTAAATGTATTCTCTTACCTTGTGATTGTAGGACTAAAGCATTGTATCTGCTGATTTCTAGACTTGCTTATTTCACAGCTTGTCAAGTTCATTATGAACTACAAATTTCTCCCTCAAAGTGCCTGCAACAGCTTAGTATGTCCCCAAGTTTAATAAATATAACCTTGCACGTAGCTGATGAGCAGACTGAGGACAGATGCCTGCATAACCTCATTTTGTAGGCTTTTGCAGTTTGGTGCTGACCAGCTGCTCCGCATGGTTACATAAGCGTGCTATAACCGCAGCTTTCCGAGCCAGGACAGCAGCGTCCGATCTGTGTGTTGTTCACTAGCTTGATTATGTGAGAGGGTGCCAGAACTCGTGAATGTCCAGATAAAATAGCTATCACTTCTTTTCATGTATGTGAACCATACATGAAAATATATGAGCCAAATTGAGACAGAAGTAATTCCTTATAGGATGTCTTACTTCTGTATCAACGGTGTATCTCCCAAACTTTCTACCTTTTAGCCAGCTTTCTCCCATTGCACTCATTTACCAGAAGGTATCTTTTAATGTGTGTAACGAATTTGCTGGTAATGAAGGACCTTAGTACAATTTTATTTGAAATCCTCCCCTTAAAATTACAGCTACCGAGCCTTCCTTACTCAGCTATCTATGGCAGTCAGATCACAGTGAGACCTTTGCTTTGCTTTCTCTTCACTCCTGCTTTGTTGCTTTTGTTTGAGCAGATTCCTGCTGGGTTCTGGACCTCAGAGCAGGCACTCATGTTCTCAGAGTGCAATATTCTTCAAGAAGTAACAGGATCAGTGTGTGCCTTGCGCACTACTCTACCCCATCTGCTGTGTGAATGAGCCCAAGTGTGAAACCAAAGCTTCACTTGCAGTGTGTCTTGCTCATTGGCTCAGTTGTCTGCAATCATCTGGGATGTTCAGCACTCAGATTCTCTGTTTTTCTTTATTGGAGTAGTGTGATAAAAGGCAACAGGGTGACACTGCAGTTGTACCCTAATGCATCATCTGCTCAGCGGCACTTTTGGCATCAGAGGGCTCCTTAGTGAGCTGCTGCTGACACCTACTGCCAGAACCAGCCCAGCAAAGCAACACAAGAGAGTTTCGGCCCTGTCCCACTTGGTTAATAGCCTGTGGTTTTGGCTTCAGGCTGTCAGCGTTGTGCTTAAAGGCATAAATACCATCCATAATTTTATGGAAATAATAATAATACAGATTACAAATTACAAAATCTTTGGGGCTAAATTGTATTTTGTTTCTATTTTTCTGGTAGAATTAGAGAAGGAAAAGAATTAATTGAAAATCACTACACATTTGTTCCTCCATGATGCAAGCAAATGATTTTATTGCCTGGAGTAGATCAATTCTCCATCCTGATGGCTGATGATGGGGTCCATCTAAGTCACTGTGGGAAAAGAATTGTAACCCAGGAGTTGTCTGGGCTTACTGACAGGGCTTTAAGCTAGATTTCAAGTGGGAAATGAGTGCTATCAAGCCTGCTCATGACAAGGTGTGGGATAACACAGCCAAGCTGGAAAGACTAGGTGATAGCCAGCTTCCAGCTCTTCAAGGAGTTAGTCAACAAAAACGGCTGGGAATCTGTCCTCAAGGACAAAGGAGTGGAGCAGAGCTGGCAGACCTTTCCTTAGTGCACAAGAAATCTTCATCCTTGGTTTTGGAAGTCAGGAAAGAAAAGCAAGAGACTGGCGTGGCTGGACAGGGCCTGCTGGTCAAACTGTATAGCAAGAAGAAAAGGCAGTAGAAACATAGGAGTACAGGGATGCTGCTGAGCTGTGTAGGGATGGAGTCAGGAAGACCAAGGCTCAACTGGAACTGGACATGTCATGGGGTGCAAAGAAGGCTTCTACATGTACATCAATCAGAAGAGTAAAGTCCAGAAAGGTGCACCCCTCCTAGTGAGCAATACAGACAGGCTGGTGACAATGGACAGAGAAGGCTGAGGTATTCGACAATTTTTTTGCCCCAGTCTTCACTAGTGACTGCTCTACACATCAAGCAGACAGTTTGGAAGGTGGGAGCTGGGGGAGCATTGCCCCTCCTGATGTAAGGGAAGATCAGGTTCATGACTGCCTGAGGAAACAGAACATCCATAAGTCTATGGGTCCTGATGAGATGTATCCCAAAGTTCTGAAGTAATTGGCTGACACAGTCATCAAGCCACCCTCAATGATATTTGAGAAGTCACAGCGGTCAGGTGAAGTTCCTGGTGACTGCAAAAAAAGCGGTGTAGAACTCACGAACCTCTTGACTTTCAATAAATCCAAGTGCAAGGTAATGCACCTGGGTTGTGGTAACCCAAACTATCAGTACAAGGTACGGGATATAAGGATGGAGCACAGCCCTGCTGAATAGGGCTTGGGTGTACTGGTGGGTGGCAAGCTGGACATGAGCCAACAATGTGCCTTCACAGCCCAGAAAACCCATTACATCCTGGGCTGCATCCAAACAAGTGTGGCCAGCAGATTGAAGAAGGTAATTATGCCCCTCTACTCTGTGCTGGTGAGGCTTCACCTGGAGTACTGCATCCAGATGTGGAGTCCTCAGTACAGGAGAGATGTGGACCTGTTGGAGCACATCCAGAGGAGGGTCACAAAAATGATCCAAGGGGTGGAACACCTCTCCTGTGTGGACAGGCTGAGAGAGCTGGGGCTGCTTGGCCTAGAGAAGAGAAGGCTCTGGAGATTTGATAGCAGCCTTTCAGTATTTAAAGGGTGCTATAAGAAGGAAGGAGGCAGAATCTTTAGCAGAGTCTGTGGTGACAGGACAAGGGGGAAAGGTTTCCAGCAGAAAAAGAAGGGAGATTTAGACTGTATGTAAGGAAGAAGTTTCTTACAATGAGGGTGGTGAGGCACTGGAACAGGTTGCCCAGAAAGCATCATGGAATCATACAATGGCTTGGGATGAAAGGGACCCCAAGGATCATCAAGTTCCAAGCCCCTGCCATGGAAAGGGCCACCAACCTCCATTAGATGAAGGCATTAGATCAAGTTGCCCAGGGCCCCATCCAATCTGGTCTTGAACACCTCCAGGGACAGAGCACCCACAGCATCTCTGGGCAGCCTTTTCCAGCACCTCACCATTCTCTGTGTGAAGAAATTCCCCCTAACATCCAAAGGTGGTGGACACTCTGTCCTTGGTGACATTCAAGGTCAGGCTGGGTGGGGATCTGAACAACCTGGTGTAGCTGTAGGTGTCCCTGTTCACTGCAAGGGAGTTGGACTAGATGATCTTTAAAAATCCCTTCTAACTCAAAAGACTCTATGATTCTGTGAATACTTCCCAAAGGCCAAAGGGCTGTTATTTTTTAATAGGCAATGCATCTTCATTCTTACTGAGAATGGCCTTACATCAGATTCAAGCAAAGTTTAACCTCAAAGCAATTCCCACTCAGTAGTACGATTATATTTCTTTGTTTTTGCAAACTTCCTTTTTCAAGAACTTTAGGCATGTAAAATGGATTAAGAATTTTTTTAGATGCCTATTTCTATCTATCACACACCTTTTATTGCCAGCTATTGCTGCTAGTGGTAAGGGTGTCTATATTCGTGAATTGCTAAAGGTAAGTGCAATAAACCAGTCCAAAGAGTACCTCTAGTTTATATTTCAGATGTAATAACATGTAGGTTAAAATCCTCAGGAGAAATCTGGGGACACAGTGGTTTCGATTCTATGTTTCCACCCAGCTCATTCCCTCCCATCATTCTATTGTTGAGTACAAGGTTCTCTTGTGTGTCTTCAAATCTGAAAAATACAAGCTCTCTGTCTCTCAAATACTTCAAAATTTAAGCACAGTCACAAGTCAGCATCAGTGCCCTGTGTGCTCTGTAAGAAGCATTTCTTGTCGGTGCCATTAATTTACATCCTTGGCTTGAGAATTCATCTGTACTGGATATGGCTGCTTGTTCATCTCTTCTAAACTGAGCAGTTGCAGAGAATTTCACTAAGGAGCAGGCACGTGATCAGGACACAGAGACTGAAGTAAACCTTTAACTGAGTCAGTGACTGCATGCTCTGTGAACATACAAATCAATACGGCAGTGAGTGTGTTAGTTGCTCAACCTATTTTATTGTGAGGCATTTATCTCTTAGTATAATGGGATTGCACCATTATAACTAATACTCTAATGCTGCCAATTTGTATTTGACAGAGCGCTATGGAAAGCAGATAAATATTCACAGTAAGTGCCATTGAGATTTCTGTGTAATCAGGTTACACATCTAAGCTAATAACACTTACATTCTCTTCTTTTTTAATGGCTGGCTGCCGTAAAGATCGATTCCTATTGATGGTTGCAGGACACTGCCAGTTCTGATGAATCAATTTTGTTAATAGTCTCCTTTAATGCTAGCAATGAGTCTCAAAGAGATAATTCAGGATAAAAAATGCAGAGCCCTAATTTTGAGAAGGAGTTTGCGTGTGAAATCAATTAAATTGGCTTGCAAGATGGGGCCTAGGAACCAGATTTTGATCCAAGAAGCAAAATAAAAACCTAAGTTAAAAAAAAAAAGAAAAGCAAATGATCAAAACAGAGCAGTCATTGAGCAGCCTGTCTTGCATGCAGAGGTTGTTCCTGCTCTGAACGGAAAGGAAAGGGAGGAGGCAGCTGGAGCCTTGCTCCAACTGGGCCAGGCTGTACCTGCACAAACACCAGCAATTTTGTCTTTGCATCAGCAAAGTCTTTAATGGGTAATTTGGGTAGCTGTAATTAGCAGTAGAATTAGAATGTCTGTCTCATACTTCCTTTTGGCATGTTGTTTTCATGCTTGTATTTTGCTAACACATACCTACCTCATTTTGAGCAGCCTAGACTTGGCTTTGTATACAGGAATGCCATGGTGTTCACAAGGTGCACCTACCAGTGCAGGAAGGCCAGAACGTGTTGCAGTGGCAGCAGCTCAAGTCGTGTCCAAGTAGAAGCACAGAAGAGTTTGTCAGTTTGGAAGCCATCAGGAGGCTGTAGAAGAGGGATCTGGAGGATGTCGTGTTGGATGAATCCAGGTCAGGCATTACCAATCCAGTCCCACACAAAAAGTCAGATGCTGTTTCTAAACTTCATCAGCTTGCCACTGATTACCCCAAACCTTGATGAAGACTGACCTGAAGCTGCTCATTGGTGATTCCTACCCTTCTGGAGTGCTGTGCTTGGCTGCACCTTGCAGACAAAGACGTGGGCCTGCGCTGTGGCACACTTCTGGCAGGCTGCAGTGAACTTGGCTGCTTATGCTCTGGCTGTTGGTGTTAACCTGCCACAAGCAATTGCAGCAAAGTACAAGTAGTCCAGGCTTGGGATGTAGAATTGGCTTAAAGAGATTTTTTAAAGATAAAAATTAGGGGTTTGGGGCTGCTCCATGTGGTGAGGCACCACCAGACTGTTAGCTGTTCTCTATCCATAACACAGGGTATGGAGAGCACTCAGTTTTGTACACAGTTGTGGCTGATGGCTGATGACAATTTTCACTTCTTGACAAAACAGAGCATCTTCTATTTCATCATCATCCTCAACACATCGCCCAAAACTTTTATTTATATTTAGCTAGAAACCCCTTCACAGGACACTTCTGCCGTTGCTCTTCTAAAGAAAAAGCAATGAAACAGAAACAAGAAACAAGTCCCTCTGGGAAGTAATTGCTTCCCTCTAGGGATAAGACCTTCCTGAGGGAGTAGGATGAGGAAGAGAGAGAACAGCCTGGATGAAGATCATATTTAACATTTAGAAATTACATTCTCAACCTGAAGTGGTTGCCTGGATATTGTTGCTGGCAGTGCATCATCTGCAAAGTACCATGGGTTCAGATAAATCCTGTTGTTGAAGTAATCACTCTTCTGAGCCATTGTAAACAGATACAACTTTGTGACAATGGTGATCACCAAACATATGAAAGTAATCCTCCTCCACCTGACTGTGATGCTGCTGTTCACTTTGCCTGTGAAAACACTGTGGTTGCTGCTGTGATCTCTGATAGGACTCAGTGCTACACTTCCAAAGGATATCTAATGTGACAGACACTGTATTTCATGAGTTCTCCTCTAAAACTGCTCAAAGGTTTAGTTACTTGCATTGTATGTATTCAGTCGTACAAAACAAAACTTCCCTATCCTGTTTGCCAAATACAGCATGCACAGCTCATAAACAAATTTGTATTTAATCTGCATAAATCATTAGCTTGCCAAACCATTGTGATTATTATCAAAGATTCTGTGATGAAAATTTATAGCTGCAGAAATCAGCTGGGCAATCAATCTTGATGAAGTCAGTGTATTGCTAGAATAATTACAGACAGCATTAATCTAAAACACATTAGATAGGATCAGTCACCATAAAACCTGGATTCTTCTATTGAATAATATTTGTCTGCAAAGTTTATGCAGGGAGGAAGAAAGAGAAACACTTTTGACTTTACAGTTATAATTTTTCAAGCACTTTCATAAAAACATCTGATTAGAGAAGTAAACATCAACACTTCTGTCAGTGTTGACAATAAAAGCTAATTATTCCACTGGATTGCTACCTATTATTTAATAGCAAATACTAGTAAGCAATGACGAAGTGTCTACTTGCCATTTGTGAAGAAATGGATTGCTCCAGAGGCTGCTGATGTTATGGAAAAGCTCTTAGACATTCCCTCAAAACGTGGGCTGGGTCACAACATGACTGTCACTTTCTGACACCTGCTGGATGATCTTCATTCTCCACAGCTCCCATACAGCTTCACAGTGGACAGAAGCTTCCCTATTTGCATCTGCATTCCTGTATCTCACGAAGGGAAGGCTATGGAGTGAGTGAGCACAGACTGCTGATGCATTCCCAGGCACAAGGCACATGGCAGGATTATGCAGCTTGCGATGCTGCTACCCTACTGTCACACACATAAATAAGAGTTAGTAGCAAGAAAGAATGAAAATCTGTCTCATAAATTTTACCATCTCTTCAAGCCTGCCACAGATTTTGAAAGATCAGAAAACAGATTATACTGTGGAATATATATCTTTACACCCAAATATATATTTTCTGTGCTTGACAAATTATTGTAACTGAGAAGGAATGAACATGCTCAGCTCCACCGACTTGGCTGGAAGGTGGAAGTGCTCAGTCTGTCACAGGGCCAGGCCTGGAGACATCTTTTATCTTAAAACCTGTGACAAAGCACACAAACAGAATATTTCTGTATGCATTAATCATCTACTTATAATTTAAATGTCTGTTGCATAAATTACTTTTAATGGACTAATAAAAGCGAAACCCACTGTTTGCACTGGGAAGTGCAAGCAAAACACATTTTTATTATTTCTATGCTGTCTAATTTTAAAACAGAATAACCAAGCCCCTGGGATGTTCATCAGTTGTTCGATTTGTAGCACTGAGGTAACAGAGGAGGAAAGCAGGAGGAAAGAAACCCTAATCATTCTTGTCCTTTTATTTGTGCAGTTGGGTAGCTTTGGTACTTGGCAATGCTGTCAAGTATGGCAAACTTAGCAAGGTGCTGTCTTGTCTTCCAGAATGTCCACTTTTGTTTTCCTTTATTAAAAGATAAATCCCTTTCAGGCATGGTTATGAGAGAACTTAAAAGCCCAAAGTAACCCCTCTTGAGATCACTACATGGATGTGCTGCCAGCTGCAGTAATTAGGCTGGAAATTCTGAGCACTTTTTCCTCTGACTTTTGTCAGAAACTTTAAATAGAATAAAATAGCTCAGTTGGAAGAGATCTACAAAGAGTGAAATGGCCTGACCGTTTCAGAGCTAACCAGAAGTTAAAGCATATTATTAAGGGCATTGTTCAAATGTCTCTTCAACACTGACAAGCATGGGGTGTCAACACCTCTCTAGGAATCCTGTTCCACTGTTTGACCACCCTCAGTAAAGAAATGATTCCTAACACCCGGTTTGACATTCTTCTGGCACAGCTCTGCGCATTCCCACACTGCCATCAGTTCCCAGAAGCAGAGCCCAGCATCTCCCTCTGCTTCTCCCTTCAGGGAGAAGCAGAGAGCAGTGAGGCCTTCTCTGCTCCAGCTTGCGCAACACAGTGCCATCAGTCTCCCCTCACAGGACATGCTTTCAGCACTGTTAGCTGCTTTGTTGCCCTCCTCTGGATGCTTTCAAGGACATCTTCGTTGTACTGGAGAAACCAGAACTGCATGCAGTATTCCAGGTCAGGCCACACCGATGCTAAATAAAGCAGGACAGTCACCTCTTTCGGCTGGCTGGCTATCCTGTGCTTAATGGACCCCAAAATGTGGTTTTCCCTCACAGCTGCCAGATCATGCTGCTGGTTCACACTGAGCAGCTGTCACCAACACCCCAGGTCCCTTTCTGCTTTCTTACCAGTTGTCTCCCAGCCTGTGCACTGCCATTTCAGATGGCTACTGCAGATAAGGGCTGCACCAGTCATGCTCCCTCATTATCAGTGAGGTGACATCAGCAGTAGGGATCACTGGTGCTAATACCTCACCCTGAGGCCTCCCACGTATTGCCTGTGTGCTATCAGCAGCCAGCAGCTGAGCCACACCTCTGCTGTGTCCTCTGCTCACCCCTGGGGCAGAGCATGGCCTAGTTGTGGGGACAGCAAGCCCCACTGGGGTGAGGGAGCCCCAGCAGCTCCAGAGCAAAAAGTGTGATGAGTGCCACCCCATCAGGCCTGGCTCTGCTGCCTCATGCAACCCAGGTGCAAGGCAGTGTCTGCCTGCCATTGTTTCACAGGATTTGGCTGAGGGGACAGGCAGCTCCAGAGATGCTTTTTGGAAACCTCCTCAGCTGGAAAGCCCCTGGGACTCACCCCCTACATTGGGTTTACGTGGCAAGATTTTGGTCATGGTGGGACTGCATGGGTAGCCTCTGTGAGCAGAGCCCAGCACTGCCCCACATCAGATCACAGCCACCTCCAGCTGCTCCAGAAGGCACCTGCCACTGCCAGAGCTGAGCCGTAAGTGAAGTTGGGTGTGCTCTGGGAGAGCAGATTTAAGGAAGGGAAACACTGTTGGGCAACAGCAGCTGGGAGAAATGGGAGAGAAACAGCCCTGCAGCCATCAAGGTCAGTGCAGGAGGGCAGGAGATGGTCCAGGCATAGAACAAAAGTTCCCTGCAGCCCAGGAGAAGCCCATAGTGGAGAAGGCTGTCCCCCTGCAGCCCACGGACACGCAGAGCAGTGCTCCACTGCAAGCCATTGAAGAGCCCAGGGGGCAGCAGTAGATGCAGCCGAAGGATCCACAACCAGTGCAGAGCCTCAGCAGAAGCTGTGGGGCCTTTTGCTGCAACAGTGCATGCCTGAAGGCTGGGCCCACGGCACAAACCCATGTTGGAGAGGTGCTGGGAGAGCTGCAGTCTGTGGGAAGCCCATGGGGGAATCAGCTGGGGAAGGATGGCATCTCATGGGAAGCACCGACATGGAGCAGGGGCAGAGAGCAGCAGTGGAGGAGCGGCTGTCCCTATTTTCCTGTGCTGCTCAGAGGTAGAACAGGGTGGAAGAGAAGGAAGGTGGTTTTAGTTTGCTTTTCGTTCTCACTACTGCACTCTGTTAGTCATAGGTAATCAATTGCATTGCTCTCCTATGCCGTGCGTTCAGCCCATGACAATAAGCAGTGAGCGATCTCAACCCACAAGCCCTTTCTCACAGTACGTTCTCCCCCCGTTCCTATGAGGGCAGTGACCGCAGCGCAGCGGAGCTGAGCTGCTCAGGACGTGACACGACCACAGCGCTGCCCGCGGCGGTGAGCGAGGGCCGTGTCCAGCCGCGCCGCCCGCCCCTCGCCGTCAGCCCGCACCTGCTGGAGCCGGGGAGGCCGGTGCAGAGGGGAGGGGACGCGTGGCCGTCACCCCGATCCCGGCACGTAGCCCGGAAGCGCAACGACCGCCTGCAAAACCGCCGACTCGCGCTCTTTTCGACGCCGACCTCCGCGGCCCACCCGGGACGGACTACCCTTCCCAGAAGCCCCGCGGGGCGGTGCAGCGGGCTCGGCTCGCTCCGCCCCGCGCTCGCCCCGTCCCTCCGCGCTGCACGACGGTCCTTATAGTCCGCACTCCGTCCGCGCTGCGGGTCGCGGTGCCGGGAAAGACTACAGCTCCCAACGGCCGCGCGGCGCCGCGCCTGCGCCGCCGGCCTGGAAGTGAGAGAGGCCGTTGCGTTACGGGCAACGGCCGAGGCGGCGGAGCGGCGGCGAGCGGCGGTGCCGGCGGCTTCCGCGTCGGCTTCCGCGGCGGCGGGCGGGGCGGCGGCGGCGGCGGCGGCGGCGGCGGCGGGAGGGCGCTCAGTGGATGGGGCGCTGCGGCCGGCGGCGGTTCCGGCATCCGTCAGACGCCGGCCGGCGGCCGGGGAGGAGGGGATGAGCCCGTGAGGCGGAGGAGCGCGGGTGGGGCGAGCCCGGCCGGAGCGGAGCGATGTCCCAGCCCCGGCAGCAGCCGCCGCCGCCGCCGTCTCCTCAGCAGCAGCCGCAGCCGCCGCCTCCGGCCGCCGCCAAGAAGCGGGAGCGGCGCATCTTCTCGGGCACCTGCCCCGACCCCAAATGCCAGGCGCGGCTGTTCTTCCCGGCCCACGGGCCGCAGGGCGCCGGCAGCATCGAGTGCACGGACTGCGGGCAGCGGCACGAGCAGCGGCAGCTGCTGGCGGTGGAGGAGGTGACGGACCCCGACCTGGTGCTGCACAACCTGCTGCGGAACGCGCTGCTGGGCGTCAGCGGCGCCGGGCCGCCCCGCAGGAACACCGAGCTCGTCAAGGTGCTGGGCCTCTCCAACTACCACTGCAAGCTGCTGGCCCCCATCCTGGCCCGCTACGGCATGGACAAGCAGACGGGCAAGGCCAAGCTCCTCACGGAGATGAACCAGGGAGACATCTTCGACTGCTCCCTGCTGGGGGACCGCGCCTTCCTCATCGAGCCGGAGCACGTCGAGACCGTCGGCTACGGCAAGGACCGCTCCGGCAGCCTCATCTACCTGCATGACACTCTGGAAGACATCAAGAAGGCCAACAACAGCCAGGAGTGCCTCATTCCCGTCCACGTGGATGGAGATGGCCACTGTCTGGTCCACGCGGTCTCACGGGCGCTCGTGGGCAGGGAACTGTTCTGGCACGCTCTGCGAGAGAACTTGAAGAAGCATTTTGAGGAGAACCTGAGTCACTACAAGGCGCTCTTCCACGATTTTATCGACGTGGCTGAGTGGGAGGACATCATCAATGAGTGCGACCCGTTGTTTGTTCCTCCGGAAGGTGTGCCCATGGGCCTTAGGAATATTCACATCTTTGGCCTGGCCAACGTGCTTCATCGGCCTATCATCCTGTTAGACTCACTGAGCGGAATGCGAAGCTCTGGAGACTATTCAGCAACATTCCTCCCTGGTCTGGTACCCCTAGAAAAATGCATGGGAAAAGATGGCATGTTGAACAAGCCGATTTGCATCGCCTGGAGTAGTTCAGGACGTAACCATTATATTCCTCTGGTTGGAATAAAAGGTGCTGCTTTACCTAAACTGCCTAGAAAGCTCCTGCCTAAAGCCTGGGGAGTTCCACAAGACCTCATCAAGAAATACATCAAGTTAGAGGAGGACGGTGGTTGTGTTATTGGAGGAGACAGAAGCTTGCAAGATAAGTATTTGATGAGGCTGGTTGCTGCAATGGAGGAGGTTTTCATGAGTAAACACGGTATTCACCCCAGTCTTGTAGCTGATGTGCATCAGTACTTCTACAGAAGGACTGGGGTAATAGGAGTCCAGCCTGAAGAAGTCACGGCAGCTGCCAAAAAAGCAGTGATGGACAATCGCCTTCACAGGTGCCTGATGTGTGGAGCCCTTTCAGAACATCATGTGCCTCCAGAGTGGTTGGCTCCAGGGGGAAAATTGTATAATCTGGCAAAAAATACCCACGGTCAGCTGCGGCCTGACAAAAATTACAGCTTTCCCCTGAACAATTTGGTGTGTTCTTACAGCCCTGCAAAGGATGTGCTGGTACCAGACTACAGCCTGAGTAGTTTGACTACGTGTAACTGGTGTCACAGTAACTTAGTGCGTCGTGTCCGAGAAGACGGCTCTGTTTCGTATTTGGATGGAGACAGAACTAACACTAGGTCTACGGGTGGCAAGTGTGGCTGTGGATTCAAGCACTACTGGGAAGGTAAAGAGTATGATAACCTCCCCGAAGCGTTTCCCATTACTCTCGAGTGGAGTGGAAGAGTGGTGAGAGAGACAGTCTACTGGTTTCAGTACGAAAGTGACACCTCTTTGAACAGCAACGTGTATGATGTTGCCATGAAGCTTGTCACCAAACACTTCCCTGGTGAGTTTGGTAGTGAGATTCTTGTTCAGAAAGTTGTCAACACGATATTGCATCAAACTGCCAAAAAGAACCCTGATGATTATACCCCTGTAAATATTGACGGTGCTCATGCCCAAAGAGCTGGGGAGGTACAGCAAGGACAAGAGTTAGAATCACAACTTCCGACCAAAATTATTTTGACTGGACAGAAGACAAAAACTTTGCACAAGGAGGAGTTAAATATGAGCAAAACTGAAAGAACTATTCAGCAGAACATTGCAGACCAGGCCTCTGTGATGCAGAAACGGAAAAGTGAAAAAGTAAAACAAGAGCACAAAGGGCAACCGAGAACTGTGTCTCCAGGGGCTGTTCGTGAGGGGCCATCATCTGCACCTGCTACACCAACAAAAACCCCGTATTCGCCAACATCTACAAAGGAAAAGAAAATCCGAATAACAACAAATGATGGGAGGCAGTCCATGCTTACCCTGAAGTGCACTACCACTTTCTTGGAACTACAGGAAAGCATAGCTAGAGAGTTTAATATTCCTCCATATTTGCAATGTATTCGCTATGGCTTTCCTCCTAAAGAGCTTTTGCCTCCCAAAGAAGGCATGGAAAATGAACCTGTGCCTTTACAGCATGGTGACAGAATTGCCATAGAAATCCTGAAAGGTAAGGAGGAGAGCAGCCAGCCTGCTGCAGCACACTCAGCCCACGCCGTGAAACATGACGATGTGGCAGTGACCAGTAAAATCTCATCAAAGGAGCTGCAGGAGCAAGTTGATAAGGAGATGTACTCTCTGTGTCTTCTAGCAACACTGATGGGTAAGGCTGGCTTCAAGTTGTACTTTAAATTGCTTTTTTAAATAGAAATTACAATTTTACAAAATAGTGTTACATCCATCTCATCTGTAACTGTGAACAGAGTAGTGGCTTTATTCCTCTTACTAGAACAACAGTTAACATGCCATCAGTGATTTTTTTTTTTAAAGTGTTGTTACTTCTTAAAATGTGTATGTCAGATAGTTGTTCTTTGCTATAAAATCCTATTGAAACAGTTACTGTTTAGGAGATGGTGTATTTCCTCTTCTGACTGTCTCTCTACTTGTGATATCTGTTTGTTTTTCCAGGGTCAATAAAGCACACATCTGAAGTGTACCTGTGTGAGCTGTATACTGGCTCTCCTTATATCTCCCTCAGGTTACAGGAGATCAGAGCAGGTGTGAGAGGGGCATGTTGCCTGTCTGCTTGTGGGAAGTTTGAGGACTCAATTCTCACCTTTCTAGGATAAAAAGTCGTAGCATTTCTTCCCTTGGGAGTTGTGTTGATTTCAGCTAATCAATACAACATTTTCTCTGTAGCTGATGTGCTAATTTTGCATCAAGATCTGGTCTTTTTAAGAAGCTGTGAAATGTATCGTTTAGAACGCAAGCAGAGGAGAAACTGAAAGTAGCTAAATGCATATTTGAATCCCAAATGTAGACATAGGGTAGCAAAGCTATGCTCATAAATTGTCATTCTCGTAAATGGCCATTAATCATTCAAAGCAGATGAACTTCTGGTTGCCTATGGTTTTATTTTCCTGTTTGGGCTCAGGAGACTTGGGCCTTCATTTGTGTGCCAGGCTCTCTGGATAACTAAATATTTTAATTTGGTGACAGACAAAAGACAGCTTTTCTTGGCTTTGCTTTTTTTTTTCCTTCCTTCCCAGCATGTATGAGTGTGCTATTTTGAAATGACTTTTCTTTATTAAGTTGAGCAGTTCTTGCTGTTTAGTAACAGGAAGCAGAACAATAATTACCGTTTAGCTGTCTAAACAAGTTGAACGGTAATGTTTGTTGCAGTTGTTTTTGTTTAAGAGTGAGACTTCTCTTCTGCTGGAGGGATTTGGTGTGGCCAAAGCATGTGATGTTTTAGAAACAAAACCATGGCATAATCATAGAGTGACATGTCAGAAACTCATAATGCAGAACTTTGATTTTTTTTTTTTTTTCCAAGCCTGCTTGTTCCCTCCTGTACCTCTGGCAAGAAAGAGCATGCTGAGCCACTTGGCACCTCATCCAATGACGTTTGTGCCACAGTTCCAAAGTGCAGGAGAAGGCTAGGTTGGGTTTCTTGATTTGAAAATGAAACTTAGAGTGTTTTCCCGTTCTTAAGAAATACTCTTGAAAATGTAGCTATTTATTGGCTTACAAAATACTCTGAAGTGCTTTAAAATATCTTAGTGACTTCAGCATGAAGGTGTCTGATTTTTTAATTATCATTATTGTTATTTTTTAACGTATGCTTATCTATAAAGCGTGAGCTGGTCTTGTATTCCAGCATCAATTTTTGTTTCTGGCTGTCATTGCTGTGGGATTTTGCTTGGGAAACACAGGTTAGAATAGAGTTTACCTCACGTGTCCTTATCCATTTTGTGTTATTAGCACAACTAAAAGTGGCAGCAAACCACTGACCGACTAGTTCTAACAATGTGTGCAGCTATTGAGTAAGGTGCTATTTTTATGTAGTCGCTTTTCACATCAGGGCGTCATTTTCCTTCAGCAATACTTGTGGAAAAGATCCAGGCAGCCAACTACTTCCTATTGTGATTTTTCAGATGAGAGACAAGCTTTAAAAACTCCAAGTCATTACACTTTCATGATAGGATTCAGGTGCCAGTTCCTTAGCTGCTATATTCAGCCTTTCTGGGACAAGAAACCACAGTGTTCCTCAGTTGTGCTTTTGCACAGTTGAACAGTGCTGCAGAGTTTTGAGAGTCAGAGTATCCTGCATGCTCTTGCTGTAACTTGTATTCGTTAAGTGTTCATCTAACGTGGTCAGATGAGAACATGCATTTCTCCTCTGCTATTGAACGAGCTTTGGATCAGACTAACTTCTTCTGTTTTGTTCCTCCCCCGCCCAATGCCCATAGTGAAAGTTTGTATTTAGACTTCTACGGCTACTCATTCTGGATGTTTAAAAGATATGATTACATACAGAGCCTTCTCTTGTCTGAGTAGATGTTTCTTTCCTATTTTAGTTACTATGATTTTTCTTTTCTGGTCTCAGCTAGCTAACTCATTAAAATTTTAAGCCTCTGTATTTTGTTTTTATGCATATCAGTTGAAAATGAGCTTTGGGAAATCAGATACTGTAATTTCTGAGCTACTTACCATATTAATGCTGACTTTTTTTTTTTTTTTTTTTAAGCTTTCTCCCCTGTTTTTGTTTAGCTCAAAATATACAATCGTCAAGGAAGTCAGTACAGGAAGTTTAATTCTGCATTAACATAGTAAAAACATAGTATTTTCAAACTGATGTAATTACACCCATGCAAAACTACCTGGATGTGTGCAAGCCAAATATGAATCTATTTTAGTCAGTTGTTTTTGCATTGATAAATCCATTGGTGCACATGAAATTCAAAGAACCTGGTTTGAATTAAGATTATTGATTGATGCCAGGATTTGCTTGGATTGAAACAGCCCGTTTTAGAGCCAGATGTAGTTCCTTGTAACCTGTGATTACCAGCTGAATTTTTGGTTTGTTCTGCACTCCTGCATGTCTCCTCTGCTGTGCAAAGCGATGGTCTCAGCCATGGACTGGCAGAGGTTAGTGGGCACCTGCTCCTCAAAGCAGTGCATGGAGCACGCTTGTGGGTAGAATATTCTTTGTTTGTTGCCACTCCTCATGTTGTGGGGTTGAACTCTGGTCTGAGGGAGTGTGTGCTGTGGTGATAATAGCGTGGAGAACATCGTCTCTGATAAATGCAGCATCTGCAGGGAGTTTGTAATCTAAATGATCTCCCAACTGAACTTGTGGCCTGTAAGCATCTTGCACTGTAGACAAAACCAAAACAAACAGTGAAACCCAAATGGGAGCAAAAATGTGTAGACCTCAAACACAGTCCAGTTCAATCTTACCCAGTAGTTACTCGAGTCTGGGAAAGTCCAGTTGCAATTGCTTTGGTTATTTTTGGTGTTCCAATCTCTAGCAAAACAGTGTAGGTTTTTTGTGTTTCTTTCGGTGGCTGATGCTTTTGTTTCTTGAGCCCTTCTCCCTGTACTTTCCAGCGTGTAGTCCTTGTTAGTGTTGCATCAAAGGCTGTCTAAACAATGGTGCTTCTCTGGTGCAAGGCTTGAAAAAGCCGGCCTGCAGCACACGGATATCGTTTCTTCTTGGAAAATGCCTCTAATTTATAAAAGTGGGCCTTTACTGAAGGCCTAGTGGGGGTCTTGTAGGATCCCTGCAATAAAAATGAATTGCTAAACGCAGCAGAACAGGAGTCTGCAAATGGAGTCAGCTATTGTGGCTGCTGGCTGTGGCTTCTCCAAGCTAAAGCAGACTGAAAACTGTTTTACTGCTTATCAGTGTAGTGGTTATTTTGGTTTCTGCGTACAGTATTTAAACTGACAGAAGGAGGACTTCAGGTTGCTGCTGCTTGAGGGGAAAGCAAAGGGCCACAGCTGTGATAGTGTGGAGCCACTGCATAGAGAGATGTCTGTTTCCAAATGTAATTGAGAACAGGGATGCAGGATAGCAGTGAGCCTCTTTTGAAATGGCAGAAAATAGGAAAATGTATTCTCATCGGTGAGTTCCCTCCCTCTGTGTGTGAAAAAGAGGGAAACTGTGGCAGTTGTGAGGAGGGCAAGAGACTGCTTCCTTGAGCTGTCTTTAGTGAGGTCAGTGAGAGCTTAGGAGGAGCTTTGAATTTGTGAGTGAATCCAGAGATGGGGGTTGTCAGGATAAGGTCAAAAGATAAGACACTCTCCTTAGTAGGTCAGGGAAGTAAGGAAGTAGCAGGTGCTCTCACTGGGAAGTGGACGTCTGACCGGATCAGTCTTAGCTGGTGAATCTCTGAGCTTGATGTGTGAAAGAATGGAATGAAATGGCATGTAATGCTTTAATGGAAAACGTTTATGATGAAGCAGATTGTGTAGGGCTCTTTTGTATATGATATCTAAAGGGAAAGCAGGAAGGTGTGCTGTCCTTTTTCATAGAGAACGGGGTCTTGAATAAGGCCTGGAGTGGAGAGGAGAGTGGCAGAAGTGTTCTGCTGGGGAACACAGCGAGCAGGGAGTGTACAGGAGGCCCTGCCTGGCAGGGAAGGGAGCTTGGGAAGTTGAGCAATGATGTAAAGGTCTCTGTAGCACAGGGCAGCACATAGTGCTGCTGCTGTGGTGGTCACCTGGCCTCTTACCTGAAGTGGTAGCTAGCACAGTAGCTGCAGATACCTTGTGGGATGTGCAGTGAACAAAAGGGAAGAAAGCATTCATTCAGTATATTCAGCACGTGAAAGCTATAGCTTCTACCTTAACAACAAGCAAAGAAATTTGGATGGATGATATTTTGCATCCCCATGCATTCCAACTATATCTATGTATCTATATTCCATGTAGTAACTACATTCACTGATTTTAGTTGGTTATTTACATTCCCCTATTTTAATAGAAAACTGAGACAAATGGTTATTGAGAACTTAATGCCTACAAAAGGATGCAATTTGTATTTCAAGTATCTCAGTACTTTCCCAGGAGGTTTGATATGAAGTAAGGAAAAGCCTTTTTGAATGAATGAATATCCTTTAATTTTTCTGCCTCAGGAGGATGGAACTTGCTAGCGTTTGCACTACTTTGTCACTACACCATGTGTTGCCTCTGCAAGGCAGGTGAATGGTTAGCAAAATGAGCATAGGTTAAAGTGCAGCTCTTACCTCATTTATTGGGTGCTCTGTCAGGTCACTGCTCTTGTCATCATAGTCAAATTGCTCAGTTCTTTACATCCCTTACAATATTCTAGTGATTTTTTTTTTTTAATTTTAATTTTATTCTTGTTCTTTTTTTTTTTTTTTTTTTTTTTTAAATAAACTTCCAGCAACGTTTAAAGTTACCACGTTTCAATGCCATTTCTGGCATCTTTGAAAACTGCAAGTTCTGTGGGGCTGGTGGGTCCCCAGAATTGCTGTTTCATTTGTATGTGCCCAGAAGAGCACAGCGTGGCCACAGCTCCTACCTGGCTGCCTGCATGGAGACCAGTGAGGCAGCTGCAGGGTGAAGCCTGTACATCAGCTATGTAATGGAGACATGGTTTTGGGAAAGGTGTAGGGGTGTACAACTGACATACAAGGATATGTATTTGAATTTTGGGAGAGTCTTAGTGATTTTCTAGCATGAGAAATAGGATAGGAGGGGAATGGAGACTTGAGTTTACAGCTTGGCAAAGAACCAGGCGCTGCAGCTTGGATCAAATCAAATTTGGAACCTTTGTACTAGAACCTAAGAGGTTTGTCTGCAGACTGTGCTTTTCTTGAAAGCTGCCCAGGTGTCCTGGGTTCCCGTTGTATAAGTTGCAATAACAATTCAAATTCTTAATAGCATTGACGAGTGAGGATTCAGCTTTTACTCAAGCAGTTATGTTTTCCAGCCATTGCCTATAAACTTAAAATAAGAGCATTTAATTCTAATGATTGCGTTTGACTTTTACAGGAGAAGACGTCTGGTCTTATGCAAAGGGCCTTCCTCAATTGTTTCAGCAGGGTGGAGTATTCTACAGCATAATGAAGAAAACCACAGGTATTTTTTTGTTTTTGTTTTTTCTCCTTTTGTTTGTCTGTTTTCAAACCTTTTACACCGTAAATTGTTGTTTATTGTCATGGTACCTCTTTGCTTTTTGTAATATTAAGACTTTTGTAATAATAAGACTCCTTGTACACTGCCTTGTACGACTGAGGAATCAGATTACGACTGGTTCATTCAATTTATCTTGCAAATAACCATGCATCTCCATTTAAAGTTAGTGACTCGGATGAACAACATCAGCAAGACAACTGGAAAGATAGAAAAACAAGAAAAAGCCATGGCCTGTTCCTATTATGCATTTAAACACTTGCTGAACAGGGAGTTCATCTTTTTAGTCTGCTTCTTATTAGGTATTTTATACAGGGTTAGTGTGTGCGTTTGAAGTGGTTGGTTAAGTTTGTTTTTTGTATTCTTGAGATTGTTGTTCAAAAGGAAAGCTACCCCTCCACTTGTGTAGATAAATATCTCATTTTGGGCTGTATGTGGAATAATGTAGCAAACAATTACAGTATTTAATATTTTAGATTTGAGATGGCTGTAAAAGTGCTACCTACAAAGAGTAACATCTGATTCTTTACAAAGCATTTAGTATTGAGTTCTTTCCTTCATTTGAAGTTTATTTTCTTGTTGAAGTCTTTGCAATTGTAGCTTAGCTCTTTTGGTTTCATCTGTTATAAAGCTTCTTTTGCTGCTTTCTTACTGCCACTAAGCAGTTTTATCAACTGAACCTTGGTTATTTCTGGAAACAGGTGTTTTATCACATCATTTCTGTTACATTTGCAATAATTAAATGTGTCATGTACTCACTGCATGCTGCATCTCACTGAATTACTAGTCTGAGAAATAAAATGGACCTGCAGGTGTCTTACAGTAAATCTGCTTTGTTTTAGTTCTCTTCCTATTACTAAGCTTGTGCAGTAAAGGTTTTATTTTTGTGGCAAGCGATTTAGCTTAAACGATGCCCAATTCTGGACTGATTAATAACTAGCTGGATCTGAAAGCCTGAAACAAATGCCAGAGATGTTAACCCAGCTTGTCATTAACTCACAGAAAATACCTGGCTTAAAAGTTATTTTTGCCACCTGACTTGTAAGAACTAAGGCTGTGGGAGGTGACGTGCTGTATTTGAATGTTATTGCATTTCTGTTTGTTCAGATATCTTGTGCTGCTGACACTTTGGTAGGGAGAACCATGATTTCAGCATTAAGATACTGGCATGATTTTAGCATTTTATAAACTACTTAATTTCCACATCAAACAACGAACTGTGCAACTTTTTTTTCGCATCAAGAAGCTCCTTACGTGTTTGTAATGTTTTGTTTAATGCAGTGATGCAACTGTTATACTGAATATTTGGAGCAAAGCTGTCCATCCAGCATAAGTATAGTAATTGATTCAAGTTTGATTTAGCAGATACAGTTTGAGAACTCGTTTGGTTTTCAGGGCTGGTCACAGAAGCTCCTACGGGCTTCTTTTGCAAGTGAAGGTTGAATTGATAAATTAATGTTGTTCAATTTTGTTCTTCAGGCTAACTTAGGTGGTTGGAGTTAAAACTTGCTCTGTACTGTGTTTTGGCTGGTTGGCTATCAGTTCCCATGATATGTAGACACAGGAGCTCTGTCTGGAGTTCTTGAAATAAAGAAAATATCTGTAGATTTTCTGCAGTTGTAGGAATGTGTGAATTGGAAGCCTTGGAGGCAGAACTGGACTGGTCATTTGGGTAATCAGCATAAAAACTGTTTACTTACATTTCATATTATTTGAGTGACCTTTTTATTGATGCTTAGAATATTTGTTTGGACTCCATTTTGGGTAACATAGAGAAAGGGTTTTGTTGACATCTACTCTGTATAATTCCTGGTAGTTTTTTTTTTTTTGGGGGGGGGGGGGTTTGTTTTGTTGTTTTAGTGATTAAAAAGCTGGAAAACTGATTTTTTTTCTTTGAGACAGCAGTTTCAGAACTGAAATTTTCCTAGTGAACTCTCAATTTTAGCACATCTGTAGAAGTAGAATACTGAAACAAAATAATGTCTCATGTTTGTTTTGTAAAGGTTAATACTTACAATCTCTAGGACTACTGAGCATAGTAAGTTTGAAATGCTTTTTTTTTTTTTTAAGCTAGCAGCACTTTCTCTCTGAGAAGACAAGAAGTAAGGAATACCAACTTGTTCAGGTTTAATTATAGTTGTACACACCCAAACCCTGCTATTTTAACTGGTACAGAAGGGGTCTTAAACATTACTTCTCCAGATTTGAAATGTACTCTCTTTGGATGTTTCCCATTGGTGGGTTTGGGGGTTTTTGGGGGGGTCAGCAGCGAGCTCTGGGTGGTGATGGTTTTTGGCTTTCCTGGTGTTACTACAAGCTGATACTGTTTCTTCAACTTCAGTTGCATTAGACCTGCAGGTCCTGTCAAGTTGGTTATTTTATTCAGTAGTACTGCAATCCTGTCAGTTCATTAGAATCAGCACAGAAAGCAGCACCACTGTGGATGGTGACATCATATGGCTGTAGTTGTTTTTCCCCAACAGCAAAAAGTTTGTTTTCTCTGGTTTGGATGCGATAATTTTAAGTACAGTAATTGCTGTGCATTGTGAGCGTGCCTTTAAAACATGGCAACATTTTGAGTAACTTTTTTTTTAATCCTTGTAGGTTTGGTCGATGGCAAGCACTGTACTTTTCCACATCTGCCTGGTAAAAACTTTGTGTACAACGCGGCGGAAGATCGATTAGAGCTGTGTGTGGATGCTGCTGGGCACTTTCCTATCGGTCCTGATGTCGAAGACTTGGTTAAAGAGGCCTTAAGTCAAGTGCGAGCAGAAGCTGCTTCACGAAGCAGGGAAGCAAGTCCATCTCATGGAATGCTGAAGCTGGGTAGTGGTGGAGTAGTGAAAAAGAAATCTGAACAGCTACATAACATAACTGCATTTCAAGGAAAGGGCCATTCGCTAGGAACTGCATCTGGTAGTCAACAACATGATCAAAGAGCCAGGGAAACACCACTTTTAAGAAAGCATAGTACAGAAACAGACTTCAGTCCTGCTAAAATTGAGCCTTCTGTATTCCCAGCTGCTTCTGGTAAGAGCGAGCTGATCCGAATAGCTCCTGGAGTTGTGACAATGAGAGACAGCAGGCAGCTCGACCCTACTTTGATTGAGGCACAGAGAAAAAAGTTGCAGGAAATGGTCTCCTCTATTCAGGCTTCAATGGATAGACACTTGCGGGATCAGAATACAGAGCAGTCAGCAGCAGTTGATGTATCTCAAAGAAAAGTAGAGGCAGTGAGTTCAACTGCTAAAACTGGGAGCTTTCAGGCTGGCTTGCCTGAACCGTTTTCTGCACCGGGTGGTACTGAACACTTGAATATTGAGTCAGCTGGTGATAACATGGTGAATTCTGTGGGAACAACTTTCCCTGCAAGGTCTAAAGCACAAAAGGGAAATTCTGTTGAGGAGCTTGAGGAAATGGATAGTCAAGATGCAGGAATTAGTAATGTAACTGAGCCAATGGATCACTCTTGATAGGTTAAAATCTAATAAGGGTAGAAGAAATTACTGTTCAAATGTAATGTTTATTGGCTGGGCCACACAAAGTGATTAGTTATTAAATCTTGTATGTATGTCAAAAAAATTATATCATCTTATTCAGTGCATGATAAGCAAGTGTGTGATTGGCAATAGCTTTTAATATTACCATACTGCTACCCAGGCTGGCTCTGTTACCTGTAAATTAGTTATTAGGAAATGCACTGAGATGAATATCTGCTGTAATGTGGGTTATTGAAAGTTCTTTGTAATTTTTAATTCCATGTAAGTCTTAAAATTTAAGCCCATGCGAGATTCTTGCTGTGCTAGTTGAGGCTACTGGAAAGGCTAAACCAGGCAAAACTAGAAACTTGACAAAGTTAATCCTGTCCCAGGTACTTAATTCCACTCAAGAATACACTATAAACATGAGCTACACATGAAAAGCAATTGAAACTAAACTTGTCTTAAATTTTACAGTTTGACATTCACATTTCTTTAATTACATTGTACTGGCACTTCCTCAGATGTAAAAACGTTTTCATTCATACAGCTGTATACACTTGTCAGAAATCTTGGAATAAGTGTAACTGTAGTCAATTCTATTTTCTGCATATGTCAGTTTAAGCAAGTTAAGAAAGTGTATGGTGAAGATAAAGTGAACGTGGGGTAGTTATGCGTGGCTGTCTGAGCCAACACAGCCATGTTGATGCTCTGGTATATTTCCTCCCAAATACTGAGCTGGTTCAAATGTTTTATGACTTTAAATACAACAGCGGGAGAGAAATTGGCAATTGTAAGAAAAAACAAAAGTTCATTAGCAATTCTGTTTCTCTTAAAAGGCTTCAATTACTAGCATTGGTCAGTAACTGGCAAACAAAAACAAACCGAAATAAAACAAGGAAATAACCAAGAACCCAAACAAATAATGGCTGCCCTCTTCAGAGCAAATTAGTGATTTATTGGAAGGAAACGACTCTCTAAAACACATTTTCCTCAAGCATTTGTTAGTAGTTGAGCTTTTGGAAGCTAGCTGTTTACTCAGTGGCAGCAAGGAATGTAACAAGGAATACATGTGTTTCATTGGCTATAAAGACTACCCACCTTGACTGGCTTCAGTTTGGGGTGCAGGTTTCCCTGTGTCTGTAATATTATAGCTGGTATCCACATAAGTAGTGTGTTCATCAGACCTGCAGTGCTAATTTTTAAGAAGGAGCCATTATGCTTGCTCCCTAAGGATGGAATGTTTATCTGATATTGCACTTTGCTTCCTATCTTCATAGTCACATTTAAGTGCACTGTTGTTGCTTCTTCTAATGGTAAAATAACATTGAATGAATGAAAGATGTTAATACAGCTTCAGAGGAATTAAGAGCATTTAAGATATTGAAGTCAGTGTTTGTGCACACGTGGGTTTTTACCAGTTCAGAAATGTTTGTATTGTATATGTTTGTATTCAGAAAAGTCCTCGCTTTTTACATTTCTAATCACTTAAACTGTTCTGAGCATTAGTATGCAAAATGCCCCGTGAAGATTTATTTTTGTATGTTTTAAAGAAAAAAAAAAAAATTAGCTGATGTGATCCACTTAAAGGATAGGCCCCCCATTTTGTGGAAGTCAATTTGAATTTCTCTCTTGACTACCTGCTTATGCAGAGGGAGTGAATATGTTACAATGTGTAGGTTTAGGTAAAATAGAAGAATCACATTTTCACAAATAAATGCAAAAGCTGAAGGCCTCCAATCTGTAAGTTAGTGACTTGGCAACTTGAAATGTATAAAGTAGTCTGGCACACCAGAACCAACCTTGCTGATGCATTGATTAACTGGCAGTGCTTATTCAATGAGAAACAGGATGCACATGCAGCAGCTGGAAGCTTGCCACGACTTCTGAAAACATTTAGTCTCCCATGAATCAGTCTAGCTGTCTGAAGGCTATTTCTGTATATAAAATGTTGAGCAGAGGATTGTGCTTTGTCACAGCTTGAGGTTTAGAAAAGTCTGGCAGTGGAGCGTTCCTGGGAAGGAACTTAAGTGAGGAGAGGAGGGGCTGAGGGGAAGGAGTCACCTGAATCTTTTGCGTTTTAGAGAAGACTGCTATCACTTTGACACTTTCAACCTTTCCTTTGCAAAAATCTTCCTCAGTTAAAAATAAATGAGCACTGTATATGAGAGAATTTTAATTTTGAAATAAATTGAAATATTTATTGCACATCATCCTTATTCCAAGGAAAGGTGCTTACTTTAATGCCTTTGTGGTAAGGGTGCAGAGCTTTGTGTGCCTTTTACTGTGTAAAGAGGAAGGCTTGGTTTGCTTTTGACACGCTTCCCATTTCAGCAGCAACTCGATATTTTCAATCTTCACTAAATAGAAATAGACGCAGATAATAGCTGTGCTTGACTCACACTTACTGTCATCTCTGGGATCCACTAATCTCACATAGATCAGAATTCTCCAGTTCCTAAAACAAAATCGTCTCACAAAGGAATGGTAAAATGGTGTCAAAATTACAACATCTGCTGAAATGAACTCTTTTGGTGTCACGTAGGATTGTGCATTTTTTGGTGCAGTGTTCTTATTTCACCTAGCTTTCTCACGCATTTAAATATTAGTGTTTTTGAGAAAGATGGCTTTTGATACTCTCAAGTAAGGCTAAGCTTCATCTACATGCTGGCAAGATGTGTAATTGTACAGGAGAAGTGAAATAAAGAACACTGAAGTGTAAATTTGAACAGATGTTTCCTTTAATTGCTTCCAGTGGATGCAGTTGTAATTTGAAGTGAATCAGAGTGCCTGAATAAGCACCCACGTGCGTGTTAACTTCCCTGTTAGAGTCAGGAAAACTGGTGGGGCACAAGGGCAGGGAAGGTGTTGACTCACTGTGCGTGTGAAGCCCCCTGTGAATGGAGCTACTGAAATGATTTGAAACCTACACCTTTCTCTTAAACAGCAGCAACAAAAAAACATCCAGCCCAACTTCTTGCTGCTGTGTTGCCTCTGAATTTAGGCTGTGGCTCTACGTTTTCTTTGAGTGCTCACCTTGCTTACTTTCTTGTCTAGGGGCCAACCACTTTCTAATACAGCATCTCGTGACAAAGATGATATCAATTACTTGAACATTTTAAAATTTACCTAAATGAGAGTAAAACCTAAACGAGAGATGACTACTGAACATACAGGCCCAGAACAGCAACCCCACCACCCAGCAACAGCAAAAAACAAACAAACAAACAAAAACCTGAATGGGAAACTCCAGGAGAACAGATCAGTTTTGGGGGCAAACGCAAGAGTTTTACTACTTAAAACGCCTTAGTTAGTAAGGTTGGTTTATTTATTTATTTTTTTTTCTATAGTTCTGTTTCTCTGAGAATTACTTGCATTTCAGTGAAGAGAAAGGAAACAGCAACTTGTTAAATGAAATAACATGAATACCTTTGGGTTGTCCTCAGTGTTGCAGACATGAAGAAGCAGCGTGTGTTTGTGGTTACAGTACGCACAATGTGAAGTAGACGTGGTCTCCAAAAGAACACGCCAGCAGCTTCACAAAGGCACAGTGCTGCAAGGCTGTCTGCTAACAGCCCTGTACGTATACAACAGGCAAACTTTCCACAGCAAAATATTTCATTTAAAATCTTTGAAGAAGTAGAATCCATTATTGCTGTCGCGAGGCTAGCAGAGCTCACTGCTGCTTTCTCAGTTTCTTGTGGAAATGTCAGTTAATGAAATTTGGGGTATGCTTGTAGTTGGGAGAGTTATGCTTATGCT
Source organism: Lagopus leucura (assembly GCF_019238085.1). Classification (NCBI taxonomy): domain Eukaryota; kingdom Metazoa; phylum Chordata; class Aves; order Galliformes; family Phasianidae; genus Lagopus; species Lagopus leucura. The sequence continues at coordinate 57,778,537 of NW_024962263.1, read as the reverse complement.
GAAATGTAAGGAATCAAAATTGATCATTTTAAGAAGATTCCCCTCTTATCTCTACGTTTGGTTGGCTCCCATTTTTAAGATATTTACCTGCTTTTCTAAAAATAACATGAATTTGATCCCTCCCTTTAAAAAATAAAAGAAAAAAAGAAACAGCCAACAGTAACAAAACAGTGATTTCTTTGTTTTGCTTGTGAATATCGTTTTAAGTTCTTAAAATTGAAGAAGCTGCTTATGATCTTTAGAATGCAGGATTCCCTCTGAGCCCTTATGCCTGCGGTTGAGCAATAAAAGGTTGGAGTGAGTGGTATTTTCAGAATTATTTTGTTTAACGGGGATTACTGTTAAGAAACGAAAGAGTGCACTTTCAGGAGGGAATGCTATTTAAAATGTATAAATAAGAATTAATAGTGTATATATTTAGCAAACAAATCTTTTTAAACCGTAGGTGCTTTACGTGTTGACTTAAAAAGAAACTAGCATAGAAACGATACCATCTTCACAGCACTGGCTGTTATCCAGCTTACTTTGGTTTTGTTTTATTTGTGATTGCTGTACTAATTATATTTGATTTTTTTATTTGTAATGTAACAATAGTGTATTATAACAGTATATAGTGTATTATATTACACTTCACTGTACAGTATTTGGAATTTTCTTTGATTGCTATATTAAAACTGTAAGTTAAAACATTTGCTTTGGCTTTATAAGATGCAACTTTTATCTAGCCTTTCTCACAATAGCCTGTTTAATTAACACTGATTTGGCTACAAAATGAGTGAGTTGTAATTACTTCATCTTCCTCATTCTGTGTATAAATTGTTTTCTACTTGCATTCATGAGTACTGGTACAGAGGCTGAAAAACTGGCACAGACTGGTAAGGTAAGCTTTAGTTACGTTTCTGATTAAAAGAGTTTTTCTGAAAGAATGACTAGAGAAAAGCTTTTTGGATTTCACACTTGCTCTAAATATTTCATTAAACACGTAGGACCTTTGAATTCAAGAGTCTTAAAAGTGGATTTTTATATATTTGAGAGTAAAATCTGAACCTGTTCACAGCTGTCACCAATAAGAAGGTGTAGAAAAATGCTGTACAAATGCTGCCATACTCCTATGGTTTGAAACATTGTTGAAAATACATTTCAAACCAAAATTTAAAGACATGCATTTAGTATATCAGTGTGAATAGTAAAATTTGGAAGAAGCAGGCCTTTCAAAACTTGGCAGTACTTAAGAATAACACATTGACAGCTACTTAAATTATCTCTGTGCTTTTTCATTTCATCTCTTTTTCATCTCTTATGCCATTTAATTTCAAAAATTGGCTGTAATTTTATCTTTTGAGCCTACAAAGAAGTCTTATAATCCATCTGTGAAACTTGTGCTGCTCCTTCCTTTATTTACTGAAAGACCTTAATTCAAAATGAGATAGCATTGAGATGTTCTTTAAAACGATGGATTTAAATGTACTAAGCTAATTATGATTGTGTGTTGTATCATGAAAAATTGGTAATTATCCTTTAAAAGATTTGTATTTTGAAGGCTTAAATGCCTACTGCAAAACTAGACAGTTATTCATCTTTTTTTAATGCAGAATTTATAATCTAAACTCAAACCGTATTGTATGAAGCAATCAAAAATGTTTTAAATGTTTTCATTTTTCTTTTATTAATTTTGTTTATCAGTATATGTCTTTGTTAGATTACAGCTTTTTTTTTTTTCATTTTTCATTTTTTTCATTTTCATTTTCATTTTTTTCTCCTCCTCCTTCAGCCACCTATATTTATACAGCAAATCTAATATAAAAATCTAGCTGCAAAACTTCATCTTCTTGCCAGAACAAGATCCTCACAACTGATTTTTTTCCACAGGATCAGGATGAGAATTAATCTTGGATGTTCATCAGCAGGTGTAGAGTGTCATGGAAGGTGTTCTGGGTACAATGAAGAGTCATTTCAAACATATTTTGACTGAAAAAGTTGATACAAACTGTTGCCTTGCCTGATGTGGAGTCTTTTTTAAGGCTGGAATATATTTTGGCTTCTACTGACTTGTGATGTTTTGAATATTTAATTTTTAATGATAGGTGAAGAAAAGTAATAACACTTGAATCCATAACAGACGTGGTGACATTATGGAAACCTGGCAGTCAGAGCTGGTATTTGAATTAAATAGGTAGCTCAGAAAGTAATGCCTCCTAGAATCATAGAATGTCCAGAACTGGGAGGGACCTATAAGGATCATCGAGTCCAACTCCTGGCTCCACACAGGACGACTCAAAAATCAGACCATGTATCTGAGAGCATTGGCCAACTGAACTCTGTTCTTGAACTCTGGCAGCTTGGGGCTGTGACCACTGCCCTGAAGAGCCTGTTGCAGTGCATGACCACCTTCTGAAGAACCTTTTCCTGCTACTCAACCTGAACCTTCTTTACTGAAGTTTCAGGTTGTTCCCTCAGGTCTTGACGCTGTCACAGAGAGCAGAACTCAGCACTGCCCCTCTGCTCTCCATGAGGAGCTGCAGCCACCATGAGGCCTCCATTCAGTCTCCTTTAATCTGGGCTGAACAAACCAAGGGATTTCAGCTGCACCTTGTACATCTTCCCCTCTAGACCCTTCACCATTTTTCTAACTCTCCTTTGGACGCTCTCTAGTAGTTTTGTATTCTCTTTGTGCTGTGGTGCCCAAACCTGCAGACAGTACTTGAGGTGAGGCCACACCAGTACAATGCAGAGGGGGACAATCCCTTCCCTCAACTGGTTATCAGTGCCGTATTTGATGCACTCCGGATATGATTGGCCTTCTTGGCTGCCCAGGTAAACTCATGTTCAACTTGCTGTCTACCAAGACCCCTAAATCCCTTTCAATGGGACTGCTCTCCGGCATTGCATCCCCCAGTCTGTATGTATAGGCAGGGTTGCCCCTTCTTGGTCTTGTTAAACTTCATGTGGTTGCTGATGGCCCAGCTCTCTAACTTGTCTAGGTCTCTGTATGGCCTCTCCACCCTTGGTGGAGTCAGCAGCTCCTCCTAATTTAGTATCATCAACAAACTTGCTCAAAACATCTTCTAGTCCTACATCGATGTCATTTAAGAAAAAAATTAAAGAGAACTGGCCCTAAAGTGGAGCTCTGAGGAACCTCACTAGTGACTGGCTGCCAGCCTGATGTAACCCCATTTACTAAAATCCTTTGGGCCTGACCTGTCAGCCAATTGCTATTTATTAATTTTCATGGAGACTACAACAGCTACAAAGTGTACAGTAATGCTATTTGATAGAACAAATGTTCAGCTACAAAATGCTATTTTTCAATGCAGTCAGCTATGCATTTTTGCATGGTTTTGATGTATGAGAGCCTGCATGCTGTGCTAGTAAAATTCTGCACCAGAGGAGGTGATCTGCTGTTGCTACTGCTGAAATGCATCACCCACCTTCTTACTGCGCTCGTGTTCACTTTCCAGTCTCCATGAACATTCAGCGAGCACCAGTGAATGTCAGTGGGTGCCACTGTTTCTGCATGGGGGAATTCCACCACACACCTGTGCTCCATACGCACTTCCATGTCAGACGCCATTTTGTCAGACTGCCCCTCTGCTGCCATCTGTCACACAGCAGCAAAATGGAATGGAATGGAATGTTGGTGGGAAGGCTCAGCCTCTGCTGCCATACCGCCAACAGCCACCTCTGATGTCGTGGGCAAACATAATAAAATAGGAAATGTTATTTTCATGGCAGCCCTTAAACTGAGGATGCTGGGTGATTCTGAATGTTTATTTAAATTTTCAAATACATTAGGCTTCAATGTGAGCATCACTTCTGTTGCAGTAACCGACAGAGGCTTCAGAAGAGACCATTATTCTCTGTTCTGTTACTTTAAGGCATTAATTTGATGATTATGGCATAGCTACACAAATTGTATTTGGTCTTTATCCACCTCTGTTTTTCTTTAAGACTACCTAATTTTGTTTTCTTCTGGAAATATTTTTAGTGGATTGTCTTGCTGGTAGCTAATCTAATTTCACTTCTAAAGCAGTCCTGCAGATTCTGTTGTAGGTCTGTGCAGGCTGGAAACTTGCATACATAAAAAATAATAATTAAAAAAAAAAAAAAAAAAAGGAAAGAAAGAAAGGAAAGAAAGATGGTAGGTACAAGGAAACAGAAATCAGAAGAGGGTTTGGGAGGTAATGTTGTGGCTCTTAACAACCAATTGTATGCATGGCTTGGCTGTGTGAAAGGCATGAAGCCACCTCCTATAACCCTTTGAGCTGAGGTTCAAGCAGCTTTCAGAATAAGATCTGATTTTATATGCTCTTCTGTCAACCCAGTATACAAGATCTTATTTCAAATGAAGCTTCTTCTGGATACTTACATTCTTATATAGAGAGATAATTTGTCCTTTTACCATGTTACCTCCTAATCCTGAACTTCCTTTTTTTTCTCCTATGCATTTGTGCAGACTGAGAATTTTTCTGAGTTCTAGTGTCATGCTTGTTTGTTTTTCAACATTCATTTGAACACCCTGAATACTGAACCATTTTTATCAGAGATTTTCCAGTTCTTACTGTCTTCAGTTAGTACCACTGCTTTTAGAGACATAGTGATAATAATCCCATTTCACACAAACTGTCAGAAATTAAAATCTTGTTCGGCTTGAAGATCTGTGCATATGGGACAAGAAGGAATGAAGGGATGTTCCTGAGAGAGCAGAGGGCTTGTGAGTGCATTTTTGGAGAAGGAAGATACTATCTAAAGATCTGTCAGTGGTTCTAAAAATCACTAGTAGTTCTGTGGGGCAGCGGTGTTCCCTGTTGTTTCATCTGCAGAGTGATTAGCTTTGAATCCAAATCCGGTGATTTCCTTGATGTCCACCTTTATGTTCTCCTAGGAGCTGAAGCTGCCAAATAAACCATTTTCTACCTAGTGGAAGGTAAGGATTGAGGCCTACCCAGCTGTTGCCACATCATAATGGTTTGTGGCAGTAAGAGAGAAGCCAAAGACAGAAAAGAGGACAAAGGCATAACTTAAAACTATGGTGTATGAAAAGGAGTTATTTCATACTATTCACGTGCTCAAATCTGCTAAAGCAGTGCTCAGTACATCTCCAAGTCCTACGCCTGAACACTGTGCTTACAGGAATACTAACTACTGTTCCCCCAGCCTCTATGTCTTTCTTAAAATAAGACTTCCCTAGAGAAATGCTGAGAATAGTAGTTATTGTTGCAGGAGAGATGAGGAAAATAATAGTAAAGAATACCTTCTTCTTTCAAAATAAAAAAATTCAAGGCATGGTACAATGGAGAAAGCTAAATACACTAATACTTAGCTCTTTGCTACCTCTGGTCTTGGTCCTTGATCTAAGGATGAATTAACTTCTGAATTCATAGAGATGACTTTCTAAGGCATAATACCAAAACAGCATGGGAAAATCTGTACTGCTAATACCTGATTAACAAGTGACTTCCAAGGGACTCTTCAATCTTCAAAGTTGCATGCATGTCAAAGAATAATTTTTTTTTTCCTAAACAAACTGACCATAACTAGTAAAATTGTCCCTCCCTGATTACCAAAATAAACAAGTGGCAATTGAGAGATTAGTAAGGTCTGTCAATTAAGACTGATGTTGTAATCTGATCTTGAAGCACTGTGATTTTTTTTTTACAGTGAATGTTTGATGGCAAGATCACAGGTAACGTATGAGTGTAAAATTGGGAGTGCTTTTTTCCCTATTTGACTGATACAAGGTTGTTCCACTTTTAACCACTACAAGCTAATGTTTGCCTGTATAGTGTAAGTCTGGATGTGGCTCTGGACAGCCTGGTCTAGTGGCTGGTGACCCTGCCCATGGCAGGGAGATTGAAACTAGATGATCTTTTAGGTCTTTTTCAACCCAGGCCATTCTATGATTCTATATGATTCTATGCTCTGTGCAAGAGACAAGCATGAGGTCAGCATGACCTCAGTTTTTTTTATCAAGCTAGTGATAGCTTGATAAAAGGATTGCCAGAAGGAAGGCTGCAGAGCAGCTCATGCGATATGAAATGTAACATCATCTCTGAGATCTACAGTTATTCTATGTTAAATAACTTCTTTTCTGAGCAGATTCTTGTGTAGGTCTCTGGCAGGGCTATACCGCTACTAATCTGAACTTGAAAACTGTTGTTTTGTGAGAGGGTGATTGGTTTTGTTTGATTGTTTTCTTTAATCCCAAGCTTGACCCAAAGCACACTTCACAATTGTTAGAGCACTCATACTGCCTCCTTGAGAAATTGATGTATGTTGTTTGGGAAATGTGCAAGAGACTGGGTTTTTTTTGTGCTCTGAAATGATCCATAACTGTGACAGTATAAATTCTAAGCACATCCAGATATACCCAATTATCTTGATATTTTTGTGATACAGTAGCCTTTAATTCTTACATTTCCACTGTCCTTTCACTGGCGTGATATAAACCTGTCAATATAGTAAAGCAAAATTCACAAAATCACAAAGTACATATGATTCTTCTATGTTGTGATTAACAGAACACAGGCTAATTGGCAGGCAGAAGCATTAGCACTTTTTCTCCTCTCTGAAAGAGAATATAAATAGATTGAGTCAAAAGCACTCAAAGCTTCATTCTTGCGAGTAGTGGTTGTTCCTTAAGACTTATCACTTCAAGAAAATGTAAGGAACAGTCAAGAGAAAATTTTGACAAAAACAGATTGTTTTCAGCAGCCACAAAGAGAATATTGCCCTTCAGAATCTCTGATACTGATATTTGGTAAATATCTTCTGTTCTTCACCAGGAATTTCTCTACCCATGGGCAACAAGCTCAGCCCCCGCAAGGCCAGTGCAGTCAAGATTATCTTTGTTTCTGAATGAGTAGTGCTGTGAGACCAAACCCAGACAAAATGTAGCTGAGCTCAAATCCTGATGGATGCCTGTGCTTTTGATTTTGTGTTTTTGTCACTGAAGATCTCTAAAGATTATAGACTATTGAGACTATAAGGCATTGAAGTCTACTAAAGGAAAACAGTTCGGCAAAAAGCTGTAAGCTCATTTATAGTGCCCTTCATCTTGATGTTAGCAATCATGTTTCTTTCACTTTATAGGCCTAAATTCTCTGGGATTGGGAGCAGCTGTTTGTGAGATAGGAAACTTGACGGAGGAAATAACGCTCTTTGTTTTCACAACTCAAAAAACTGATTTCTGGATTTAACCTGTAAAAGTTATGCTGGATTCCAAGGTTGAAGCTCTCACAGCAAAAAGTCAGCTGTGTGTCTTGCTGACTGTCAGTGCAGAGATTCATCTTCCTAAAGACTTCAGGTTCCTCTGTGGTACAGCTTCCGAACAGCCTACAGACAGATCATGCACTGATTATTTTTAACTTCCTGATAGTGATATTAAGCTCTGTGTCTTCTGAGGTATAGTGTCCTTGTATTGCTTATCTATCCAGATAAATGTTTAACTGCCTGCCTGAATTCACAATGAGATTTCGTGGAGGGTAGCAGCAAATAATCGCAAACTTCTGCACATTACTTCAGAGTCTTTCCATCATTTCAGCTCTGTGAACCTTTGAAACAGAATAGTGACTGGTATTCTTTTTTATTCATTAAAGGCTTTCCCAGGAAATAGATGACACTGCCACAGGACTGGAGCAGTAACAAATGAGCTCAGAAATACACATGAGCTTAATATATTGCCTAATAATCTGGTAACTTTTTGCCACTGCAGGTTGGTGAAATTCTTTTGAAGCATCAGCATTGCAGAGAAAGCAACCTGTTACCCTGCAGGAATGCTATTGATCAGAGGCATAATTAATGCATAATATATATGTAGGAAGTATACATGATATTTTTCTGCACTTCAGCGGGAAGTTTAGCAAAAAGGCATGAATAACAGGGCAAATTACAGGATTGTTGCTGAATCTTTCTGAGTACTTTGGCAAATCATCTGGGTAAGAGTATGTATGTGTGTCCTATCTTTGGAATTGGGATGCCCACTGCTGCTAGCACTTCAGGAACACTGCAAAACCAGCCAACAAACAAACAAGAAAAAAAAGCAGAATCCGAATACCAACAGGTGGTTCTGGTGATGTTTGGGGTTGCTTTGTCAGGAGATCCCACCAAGGCAGTGGGAAAATGGCAAAGTGGCACTGGAAGTAGATATACTCACGAGCCATGAGCATGCAGTGATGGCCGTACTTTGGTTCATACTGCAAACCTGAACTTGCAACAGTGTCTTAGCATTTGGTCTTGTTTGTCAGGTCTAGGTTGGAATGGACCCTTCCTTTGAGACAATGAAGGCAAGCAAAGATGTAAAGCAGTTCTTGCAGAATGGGACTCAGATATTGCAGACTGGGAAGTGTCCTGCCAGGAGTCTACCGAGGCTGTGCCTGATGGCTTATGCACAGTGACAGCCCAGAGAGTGCATTAAAATGGTGGCATGTGGGAGAGATGCTCTTTATCATATTGCAGAGACAGAGTACCAGTCTGTATCTCTGTATCTCCTTTCTTATACATGCATCTCCATCCTTTTTTTTTTTTTTTTTCTTTTTTTGCTCATGAATGAGTACAAGAAACTGCAAAATATTGGACCCTGTCAGACAATAATACAAATAAGATTTAAAAATGTATATTATGTGAGATGCATATTTGCTTACTGATGTACTCCAAGAAGAGTGTCTACTGTATGTCAAAACATATGGTGTTTATGTATACATATACACATTTAACAGGACTGTCAGCACTTACTAATTCAGTAGTTTGACTCAGCTCATGCTTTCATTAGGATCTATTTCCTACAAATTAAGAACATATGTGTTAGTATGGGAACATACAAGAAGGTACTTACTTAAATAACAATATTTTTTATTTCAGGCTCCTTTGACTTTAACATACATGAATTCTAAACATTTGACATTTCATACTGCATGATGCTGATGACACAAATCCTGTTCCAGGCAAGTTGAACTTTGTTCTCTTTTTTTTTTTTTTTTTTTTTTTTTTAATTACAGCTTTTGTCACAGCTTTGATGTGAGTAAGCCTGCTGTTGTCATCCCTGGATATTAAAAGCAAACCCCAGTGAATGTGGGTTGTACAAAAACCACCGAGAGAAAGCAGCAAGCAAAGACCATCTGCAAAATAAAAGATCAGAAAAAAAAAAAAAAAAAACAAAACTGCGAATGCACTGATATGAGTTCATCCTGGTGAGAGTACGTTTGTAATGTATGTTAATTTCTCGTTTGCTTTTTGTCATTCCTCCAGCGGTGGATGGGATGTGCCACGGGCTGAGGTTCTGGTGTGCGTGTGCAGGGGGCGCTGGAAGCCAAGGTTTCTCACGAGCCCTATTCCAGAGCCGCCTCCCCGCCGAAAGGAGGAACGTGAAGATGTACGTCTGCAAACACACGTATGTGGGGATAGATGTACATCTAAATTCCACACCTGTAAGGCTTTATTATGGAAATAAATGGAATCTTAAGACTTTTGTGTAGGGGAGTATCTGAAAAATGGACTACAACGCATCTTGGGAAGATTTTCCTCTCTTGAGCTGTGTAATAATTTTCAATAGATGAACCTGCTTTTGAAGTTGAGACGAAGTTGTATGAAATAAGAAACCATGTGCTGTTCTGATGATTTGTTTTGACCACTAAGCAAAAAGCACGCTAAAATTAATAAAGGAAAAATATTGATGATTTGGCCCCACAATAAACATTCAGGAACCGAGCAAACACCATTGACAAGTATCTTCAAATGCCAATTCCTGGAATGCCTCACTCATTGTTGCAGGATTGCTCCATGGTTTGTCGGCCCAGTCACTCCCAACCCATAGCCTTAATGCTGATGATGACGCTCATTTCTCCTAAAGGCTGTGCAGAGTTCAGGTTTCTGTAAATGCAGCCACAAGAGGATGCGGTGAGATGTTTGGGGTGCTTCCTTTTTTAATATGTAAGTGGGTAGTGGTTAGAGCAGCCACCCAACAAGTGGGATGGCTGGGCATGATTGAACCCGCATTTCTCAGTTCTCTCTTCTCAAGTGCATGTGGAACCGCAGGGCATCAGTGTTTCAGAGAAGGAAAAAACAACAGGAGGGCACTTATTAATTTTAGTGTCCTTGTACTTGGTATGGAGACTGTGCTCCTCACGGGGCTGCCAAGGGCTGCTCCTGTATCCCTACCTTGATCCATCACCGGTCAGCAGCAGAGGCGATGCCTTGGAAATGGGAACCTCACTGCTTCCTCTCTAGGAACAGACACTGCTGCTTGCATTTTCACTTGCTCTTGGGGGGAGAAAAAAAAAAAAAAAAAAAAAAAAAAGAAGTATTATACACTTGGTTTGCCCTACACAACTTTAGAAAGAGGACGAAGGGTGTTTCTGGCCCATCTCATGCATACCCACTCCTGCAGGAGGCGCCCAGGGCCCTGTGCAGCAGATGGATATTCAAGAACCAGAGGTTTTGTAGGTCTCAACGACCTCCTCTTGCCAGGCCTGTGAGGTGCAGATGCCTCTGACTGTTCCTCTAGGAACAGTCAGCCCTGGGGTGTTGTAACACCGTGCTCAGGGATGCAGGAGTTTGTTGTGCTGAGTGATTCTCTCCAAGCAAGCAGTGCCTGCTGCGCAAGTGTGTCCCTGCCTGTAGCAACACCTCACACCTGGGGAATGCTGTGGGGTCAGGATCTCTCCCTTTAGAATTTTCACAGGTTTGGGGCGTGTGTGCCAGGAGAGAGCGCAGGTTGGCAAAGTGCACAAGCTTGGTGTGTAAGTATGTGAGGTATTGCATGGCTTTTCACTTTTTCGGGTGGCAACTGCTTCTCATGTGATGCATGAAAAGCACTATTTATTATTATTATTATTATTATTAATATTAATAATAATAAAGTGCTCTCCAAAAGCAGTGTGACTATAACCGACCCCACAGTCTCTCTCCTTGCAAAGAATAAGGATTGCAGGCCGCGTTTCGCCGAGCCCGCCAAGCTGTGAGGGGCGGAACGGCAACCACAGCCAGTTCCCTTCGATAGCTCAGCTGGTAGAGCGGAGGACTGTAGAGGCGCCGCCCGCGGGAATCCTTAGGTCGCTGGTTCGATTCCGGCTCGAAGGAGGCTTGGTTTTGCCCCGCAAGGCCGCAACGGTTTTTTTTCCCTCTCGAGAGCGGTTAACCGTCTCTGCCGTCCCGCAGGGGCTGCGCTGGCCTTGTCCGCGCGGGGCGGGCGCTACCAGACGGCAGCGGCGAGCGTTAGGAGGGGCCTCGCGGCCCCGTTACGCGCCCGCACGGCCACTCCTCCTTTCCCCCCACCCCCGCCTCGGGCTGGCGCGAGGATTCTCGCGGCCCCACCTCCCCCTGGCCCCGCCCGCTCCCGTGTCGCGTGCGGCGACAGCAGCCAATGGGGCGGCAGTCCGCCTGCGCAGATTCAAACGGTGGCTCGGGAAGGAGGCTGGGCGCGAGATTCGGCAGCAGCGACCGAGCCCGCCGCGAGTGTGGCGGTGGCGGCGCAGCCGGGGCCGCGGGGGGGGGGGGGTGGCTGGCGGCGGCGGGCGGGCCTGGGTGAGGCAAGACGAAGCGAAGAGAGACCCGGCGGCTGCTCGGGGCGGGAAGGCATCGCCGCAGCCCGTGGCGGCTCTGACAGGAGGGGGGCGGCGGGCGGGAGAGGAGCCGCTGCGCGCCCCGTACTTGCGGGCAGGGCCCGGCCGAGCCATGCCTGACGCGCCCGGGCCGGGCCGGGGCTGAGGGCGGCCGGCAGCGCGCTGCGGATGCCGCGGAGTTCCGCGGGAGGGAGGGAGCCGTCCCGGGAACTCGAAGTCTCCTTCGGCAGCCGCCGACCCTCTCCTCCCCCCGCCCGGCCCGAGCTCGGCGGTTGCGGGGCGAGGAGCTCGGGCGGGGGCTGGGGCGCTCCGCTGCCCTGGCGGCCCCCCTTATGCTGCGACCCGAGGATGGCCAAGAGACCGCGCAGGTGAGTGCACGGCACCGCCCGGCCCGGAGCGCTGCCGGGAGCCGTCCCCGCCTTTCCCCTCCCTCCCCACGCCGGGTGCCGCCCCCTCCCCGCGCAGGTGCCCCCCGCTTGTCTCCCCCCTCAGCCCACCCCCCCTACAGCCGGCCCGGGCGCTCCCCCGGCGGGAGTCCCCTTGTGCTGGGGGCAAAAAAGCGTCCTCGGGTGTTTTTTCGCGGCCCGAAACCTTCCTGGGGGAGAGCTTTCCTCGGGGGCTTCGGCAGCGGCCGCAGATGGCTCTGATACGTTTGTTGTTTACTGATATGGAGATGGGTGTGTCTTCGCTTTGAATTCAAACGTGGGTCTGGCAGAAGTACTTTATTGCTCCTGTCCTAAATAGAAAATCGCTTTTTGAAAAAGTGATAAAACGACGTAAAAGGAGAACGAGGACCGGGAAAGGAAAGGATGCTCAGTGAGCAGCAGCAGTTATGTGTGTGTGCTACCCGGGGCTGCTGTAGTGCTCCCATGGAGCTGGTGCCGTTCTCAAAGTCGCAGACAGTTTCTCTGGCAGATACTTTTAGTCTGAAAAAGTGCAGCTGAGCCAAGAAGGCGATATGTTGAGTACTTGTTGTGTAAGGAGCAATGGTGTGCTGAAGGCTTTGATGGCAGAGCCTTGGGTCTGCAGGAGCCAGGTCAGGGGGTGTTTTTGTTGCTTGTAGCATGCGTTCTGTAGCAACATACTTTCAGCAGCGCTCCTGCAAACTGTAGTTTCATCTTTACGAAGCTTCAGCTTGTACTCTCTGTCAGGAGCGTGAAGGGCTTTGATGTCACAACAGAAAATGAAAGTAGCTGTGGTAGCAGAGAAGCCTCTGGTTAGAGACCTGTAGCTCCAGAAGAGCGCTGTGGCAGTGAATGGTGATGTTAAAGCCCAGAGTAAACCAGTGTAGTTCCAAGTTCCCATAAGGTGATTTCAAGGTCATTGACTGAAGTGTGATGTGAAAAGAAACTATATATTTTTTTGCACCAAATGGAATGAAGTTGAATTTTCTTAATCTACAATTGTTTCTTTGGTTGTTTTTTTTTCTTTTACTGTGCTGGGAAGAAGTTTTATTGTTTTTTCAACTAAGAATTACCAAATAAAAGAAGTCTTAAGGTAAGAGATGTTTAAAGGTGGCCTGCACGTAGCTCATGGAACACTCCATTGTTCCAGTTACTCATTTGATGGAACTTGGTGGCTGTGCTCTATCTGTGCCGTATTTAAGTCCACTTTCACAGCTGCTGTGAGTTGCCAGGTGAACGATCTAACATCTTTGAAAAATCTTTTGTCCCCAGTTGGAATCACAGCAATCCCCAAATGTCCCTCTGTGTTGGTTGTATAATCCTGTGTCCCGCTCAGCACAAGACCAATGATGCAGCAGTTCCCTGTGCTGAGCCAGGTGCAGTTGAGCTCACTGCCTGCAATGGAGTGCACTGGCTCCAGAACAGTGGGTGCAAGGCTTTCAGCTACCTCTAGCTCCATTTAAAAAAAAAAAATTATTATATTTTAATTATTTTTAAATATCCGTGGCTTTTCACGTAACCTGAGACTCAGTTCTTGAATCTGGTTGTTGCGTCCTGGTTGAGCAGGGAGGTGCTGTTGACAGTGGGCTGAACTGCAAGGCCAAATCTTTGGTTATAAGTAGATTGTATGGTATGAAATAGGAAAACTCTTATAATTGTTTTTTTTTTTTTTTCTTTTTAAATGGACTTCCAGCTTTTTATTCAAGAAGTGTGTATAAGGATATCGATCTTTAGACAAGCTGACTGTCTTGTGTTTTATTGTCTGCACAAAGTTTATTAAATTACTTATTACTTGCCTCATGGTGTTAAGTTGGGAAAACCTTCCTGAGGGATACAGCATAGGCTGTAGTAAGCATGCTGAATGCTCTGGCTTTGCAGGAGTTGGGCACGTCCTGTGCTGTAGTAATGCTTTCAGGTAAGCAGTGCTCTTCTTAAATGGCTGTGTGCTCGTATTAGCTGCAGAGAAGGTGTTCACTTCATGTGAAATAACTGACAGACACACTTGGCTGGTCTACGGGCTGTGTGGGTGAACTGTGGGTTCTAGAAATTAATTCAGAGCTTTGCCATCTAATAGTTCTTAGGACACCAGCACAGGTTTGCTTCATTTCTGAGAAAGGATTTATTTATCTTCGATTGAGGGGGGGCAATAATACATTTCTCAAGTGAGAAGGTAAATTTAGTTCTGAATATGAACTTGTGATATTGTGCTTTATATTGATAACAAAATGGGTGGAACTTAAAATGCTGTGTGAAAGTCACTATAATGAAGGCTGCATAAGTAGATGTGTCTCCTCTGTGTCTCTGCTGAAACTAATGCAGAGGAGCTGCCCTTCCTGCTGCTAGGCCTAGGTTTCCTCGCTTGTTTAAATTAGTGCTGTCTAGCATGATTCACTGACGTGTAAGTTTAAGTGTTTCCATGAAGCGTTTCCCTGTGCTTCCTATTTGAAAGGCTTTGTTTGTCAAGGCTGTGAAGTATGCATTTCTCCAGTAGATGGAGTATGACCTACATGGAGCTGCAAACATTACCACGTTTCCCGCTCCTTTGACTCTTTCCCCAGGGGGTCAGCGTATATACTGTACTGATTTCTTGCTGCGGTGTTTCTGTCTTCAAAGCTGTGATTTGTATCTGTAACACCAGACCTGTAACTCCATCAGAAGAGGGGTGGCCAGCAGGGACAGGGAGGTGATTGTCCCCCTCTACTCTGCTCTTGTGAGGCCCCATCTGGAGTACTGTGTCCAGGTGTGGAGCCCCCAGTACAGAAAAGACAGGGAGCTGTTGGAGAGGGTCCAGAGGAGACCACAAAGATGATCAGGGGACTGGAGCACCTCCCCTATGAGGACAGGCTGAGGGAGCTGGGCTTGTTCAGCTTGGAGAAAAGAAGGCTGCGGGTTGACCTCATTGCATCCTTTCAGTACCTAAAGGGAACCTACAAACAGGAGGGGAATCAACTCTTTGAAAGGGTTGAAAACAGCAGGACAAGGGGAAATGGTTTTAAGTTGAGGGAGGGGAGATTTAGGTTGGATGTCAGGGGGAAGTTCTTTACAGAGAGAGTGGTGAGGTGCTGGAACAGAGAGGTTGTGGATGCCCCGTCCCCAGAGGTGTTCAAGGCCAGGTTGGATGGGGCCCTGGGCAGCCTGGTCTAGTATTGAATGGGGAGGCTGGTGGCCCTGTGTGTGGCAGGGGGTTGGACATTCATGATCCTTGAGGTCCCTTCCAACCCTGGCCATTCTGTGAACACTGGGGTGGTACTCAAGGCAGGAGACCACTTAAAAACTCAAGCTGACACTGAATTCTTTGGTATCCTTGTTGTGTTTGATGCAGGAATTACCGTAGTGGGCCATGAATGGATCTTTTTTTCAGACTAGTGATCCTTTCCATTTTATGCTTTTTATTTTTAAATAAAAATTCACAAATGTGTTACAAAAAGATGATCTTAACAGCTTTTGCTTTAAACTTGCATCTTCACTTGGAAGGAGTTATGTCTGTATCCTGGCATATGACCTGGAAATTCAAACTAATTCTGTTCCTTTGACATAGTGATTATGAAGTTGCTACTAAAGGCAGGTCTTATGTTCACGAGAACTTCATTTGTTATGCTAGGGTATGTAATGATTATGGAGAAAACTAAAAGTTGTTAGAATAAATTAGAGTTGTTTATTTCTCTTGTACTCAGCAGTGAAGAAGATGATGACTTTCAGTACGCAGATCATGACTATGAAGTCTCACAGCAAAGAAGCTTGAAGAAGATATGTAACAGGGTGAAATGGACACGTGACGAGGTGATTTTTTTTCTTTGCATGCATTTCATTCCTATTTGATATTGGTTGGATATTGGAAGGTGTTATTCTTTAGTATTGGGATAGCTTTAATACTTACTGGCTGAGGTTGTCTTAACAGGATGAAAAGCTGAAGAAGCTGGTGGAACAAAATGGTACAGATGATTGGGCTTTCATTGCTAGTCATCTACAAGTAAGTTGAATTTTTGTTTCAATTAAGTTTCCTTCTGATCTTTGTTTACTTTGATTATGTTTAGTTTGGAGTTGGGAAGGAGCAAACCAGAAAAGCCTGGTGCATATGTTTTAATGGATGCCTGTAATTTGGACATGAAGTCTAGCTCAGACATCAGCAAACTTGGGGCTCGTATGGTGAACTGAAATGACTTAACTCATCGATTTAAAAAAAAAAAAAAAAAAAAAAAAGTACATGTTTTTTCATTTGAATTCACACCTAGTATTCGTTTTCATTATAGAATATATTTTAATTTTCCATGCGTTGTTTCCCTAGTGGTGATTGCATCTACAGTTCACTATTTGCTTGTGAAGCAGGTAGGAAAGTGGATTGCACCTGGAAGATGCTTCAGAGGAGCAGGATTAATTCCCTAGCACTTTAGGAAATGGTATTTGTATGCTTCTGTTTTTCTCATTACAGGGATGTCAGCTTCCGTATTAAATGTAAACCTCTCCACTCACTGATATCTTCAGTTGTTACTAATGGAACCTTAGCACATTTCTTGAAAGTTTACTATTATAATTTTTTAAATGTTCTGTTCTGGCAGACAGCTGGAATGAGTAAAGGAGCTGTCAATTCAATTGCTAAATGACTCATCAGCTGTATGAGCTGCACTGGTAGAAAAAGCTTACAACAAAATGGACGATGGTTCTTTCTATTCTGATTAAATGTTGTAGAAATACATAATATAAAAACATGGTTAGAATTTATTAAAGCTGAAATCACTACCTAGAAGTGGTACAGAGTATTCGAATGTTAGAAACATAAAAATCAAGACCCTGTTTTTGGTTCCTATCATATTGAGTGGGATTATATGGTTGCATGAAATTCCAGTGTGAATAGGTAAAAGTAAACTTGAACTCAAAATACTGTAAGGTTTCTTTGTTCTCACAGTATTTATGCAGTGTGCTTCTACAGACTATTTTTCTCAGATGGCACAGATCTTGAGCTTGTGTTTATAAACCTAAAGCTTTATAAATTTAAGAAGCTTGTAAGTAATTCACTATTTCTTACATGTACGTTGTCCCCTCCCAAGAAAAAAAAAACACACAGCAAAATGAGTGAAGGGCAGAAGACGGGGATAATATCAAACACTGACACCAATTTTTTTATACCAATCTGTAAGTGCAGAATGGAGTTGCATTATCTAACACTTTGATTTCATGTAAAGTTTTGCAGCTGAAAAAAAATGGTTCTTGGGACAGAAAGCTGTTGTTCAGGTGTGCCCAAGTGAAGCTGAAAAAAGGTTTCCCATGATAGGTGGGGAACATACACGGAGGATCTGACTGCCTATAACAGAACTGCTGAGGTTGGGTCATCTGGTCTGGGCCCCCTGCTCAAGCAGTCAGCTGGGGCAAGTCCTGGGCAGGCAGCCCTGACTGACTGTATTCAATCAGGTCTTAAATATCTCCATGGATGGAGACTCCACAGCCTCTCCAGGCAACCTGTTGCTATGTTCAAATTACAATGCCAAATAACAGGGATCAGTGTGAGTAGCACTTTGTTACTGACTCTCTTTCTCTAGGAAGACCAATTGAGTTACCAGCATGTTTTTAGAACTATTTCATTTTTGTTCTGGGCACTAATAAACCTTCCCTTCTATTCTGCCCAGATAAAAGTGAAGAATGCTGAAAGGTGACTCTCAAGGGGGAGAAAATACACCCTGTGTTTGTTCTCCCTCAATTTACTGTGGCTAAAGCCACAATGAAATTTTGTTTCAACATAACAGTTGAAATGACTTTGTTTTATCTCACCATATGTCTTGCTCCTCTACTCCAAATGTCATGATTTCAGAAACTGAAGGTAAGAATACTACAAGGCTCCGACTTCACAATTTTTCTCCCACCAAAGATGGGAACAACTAGCATATATTGAAAGTCTATCTTTTACAGCTCATCTTTGCTAGCAAATGATGTGTTTATAATAATTAATTTCAGTGTGCTTTTAAACCTACAATGTCCATTTGTGATTAACTTGAAATTATTATGGTAATTTTAGATGTAACTGTGCCTTTTGTGGTCTGCAAACTGCCTCTTGTTTAACTTTTTGTTCACATGGTAATGCTTTGAAATCAGTACTTGCTATCCAGCAGCTTGCACTGAAGGCAGCAAATTACTGTGTCGTAGCATCATAGAAGGCATACTCCTGTATTGTACTGGATCAGGCTCTTATCTGTGTATTTCTAGGGATCTAGCCAACGTCTTGGTAATCCCGAATTTTCTTGCAGGTGCTTTTTAGGAGGTGAAGTGAAATCTTCTCTTTCATAACTGGGAGCAATATTTCAAAAGATCTTTGGTGAAGCTACAGAAAAGCACCATCTGTCCTGATCAGAAAAAGCCACGTTGTTTAATTAGTGTGTTAGCTAAACTTGATATAAATCTCTTTTCCTTGATGCTGTAGTGAAAAATTGAGAATGCATACATTTGAGGCTTAGAAAAATATTTTCATGAAAGAAGTAGTATTTCTTTGATCAATAGTTTATATGGGGAAAAACGTTGATGTCAAAAGAATTTTGACAGTTTCTTAAAGTTCAGAAAAGGTGTGGAATAGGATGAAATAACTAAGTTTTTCTTTAAAGGAAATTAAGTTGTTAACTCCATTACCAAATAAGACCATTGCGATCAGATTAGAACTTTCTGTAAAGTTGCTTTTTTAATCCTTTTTTCCAGAAATGTTCTTGCAAGGAAGAAATAATAAGGGAGAACTTTAAAAATAAAGCTTATCCAGATTTTTATTTAATTCAAAATAACTTCAGAGTTCTGGCTAACTAATGTTTATTGTCTTATGTGTTATTTAAAAGTTTACCAACTGCACTGGTCTTCTATTTCAGAACCGTTCAGATTTTCAGTGCCAGCATCGATGGCAGAAAGTACTAAACCCAGAACTGATTAAAGGTCCTTGGACTAAAGAAGAAGATCAGAGGGTAATGAGCACTGCTTGATACTGTACTTTTTTACTGTAATAAAATTAACATATGAACTGCTGAAAGTGTTTACCTCTTTCTTAGGCTTCAACCCCACACATGACGTCTCATACATCATGTGACATAGCGAATTACATTGCACTATGCTGTTTGTGAAGGAAAAAAATGCAGCTGCTCTTAAGCAGATGGAGTGTCTGGTCTACTCAAGTGTTTCATTTCCCTTTGCTCAGGCTGCTAGCTGAACTCTAGCTCACTGTACAGAAGAGATCTCTTTATGGCATCAAAGATCTCATTTACATCTTCTGTTTCTCAAACCCACCATACTTAAAGGGATTGGGGCGGAGGGAAATTTTTTTCATGCTCTGCTGTTAAAGAAGCTAATAATGGTGTGTTGGATTCCTTTTCCACGCTTCCGTTAATCTACACTGCAGCTTCTTGCCTGCAAAACCCAGCCTCCCCTTAGAGTGATGCACTTTCAGCTTTCACATACTGTATTTTAAATTGACTGCTTATTCCCACTGTTTAATATTTGTCAAATTCTGAATATGACCTGCCCAATCCATTATTTAACAGTTTTCATTAGTGTTTTTTTAAGGAAAAACTTTGAATATATTTTAAAACCAAATAGCACAATCAAAAGACTGTAGAAATGGGTTGGGAGTGAAAGGTTTTGTTTTTTTTTCATGCTGATGCTTTTGAAAAAAGATTGAACCAGGCATCTTCACAGCTTCCTATTTCAAATTTCTCAATATCAGTTTATGCAATGGATGATAGGAATTCTGCAGCTTCCAAACATTTGCTTTCATCAGTATGCACTTACATTCTAAACCCAGTGAATTTGGAGTTAATAAATAATTTAAAGAAATTAAACCCATTTTACTGTCTACTTCATTAGGTCTTATGTTTTATCAAATTTTTTTTTTTTTTTTTTTTTTTGATAGGAAATGTTAGGATTTGAAATTATAACATCCATCCATCTGTGTTCCAGGTTATTGAATTAGTTCAAAAGTATGGTCCAAAGCGCTGGTCTCTAATTGCAAAACACCTGAAAGGAAGAATAGGCAAGCAGTGCAGAGAGAGATGGCATAACCATCTCAACCCTGAGGTAAAAAAGTCTTCGTGGACAGAAGAAGAAGACAGAGTAATCTATGAAGCTCACAAGCGTTTGGGAAACCGATGGGCTGAAATAGCAAAGCTGCTTCCCGGAAGGTGCTTTTCAACTCTATTTATGTTAGCTATTGCAATGTGAAAAACAGTCATTGCAGACTTCTTTTCAATGTGATTTTCTTGTCAGAGTTAATCTGCTGTTACATCTCTATCTTGATAAATAGTGAAATCTGTATCATTGAAGATTTTTGCATATGATTATGTATTCTTAAAAAGAATCAAAGAAAAATCAAAGAAGGACTTCTAGCACCCTGCGGGGTTCTTTCAAAATCCTTCTGACCACTTATAATTCTTCTAATTTCAAAAAACCAAAAAAGCTTTTGCAGAGCTGAAGAGAGTACCTGCAGGTAACAGTGGAAGAATGCGGTAACATCCTATGGCACAATATCAAAGTCTTTTTCCTGAAGATTTTGTGCAACATTTGCGCGGTGCTAAGCTTGATGATCACTCTATAGTCTCCAAGTTAAGAATTAATTGTATGGATTGTTCTTAGCTTTCAAGTGTGATTGCCAAGTTAAATGCTTGTAGAGAACAAGATTTCAGTGTATTAAAAACTTTAATGAAATAAAATTTTAGCCTTGTTCTGTTAATAATTCAATGTTATGCTTCTCTCTGAATGTAGCGTGTGTGTTCAGGAAGTAACTTTCTAGCTGTGCATAGGGAATGGTGGTACCTGTTCTGGTAGGAGAAAGAGTCCTTTGTAATACTTGTCTAGAAGTTTTTACACTTGATTAAGCACTGAAATCACAAATTTCAGGAAATCATTTGGAGGAATGGGAGTGCATTGAATCTGAATAGAATTTCAGGGAGGGAGGGTGAGTTTATAAGGACAGAGGTACTCCTAATTTAGTCACATCCACTGAAAGCAAAGTCAAAATGGGACTCATCGCTGTAGACAAATAGACCTGGGAGACTGGGGTGAAGATTCTGACAGTAATGCAATGAAAAGGAGGGATGCATCTTGAAGCTGAGCTCATGTGAAGGATGCAACTTAAAGCCAGTTTTATTTATGCATGCTTCTTTAATGCTAGTAGTAATGGTGCTAGTATTTTAGACCACTGCATTCATCCTCAACTTTTGCCTTATGTGATTTCATCATGCTTGTCAAGCTGTGGGCTTTTCCTTGCCATAGGAGTGGCAATAAGTATTCATCTTTAGCCATGCCTGCTTTCCCTGTACAAGGTGACACTACGAGGCATTGGTGCTTTCTTCCACAAAGCTGCACACAGATTTAGTGTTGTGAATGCATGCTGTCACTTAAGAAAAGATGAGTTTGAATGATAAGAGCACTGTGGGTGGTATTTATCACAGTGCAGGACAGTAAGCCAAGTGTCTTAGCTTGAAGTTCTGCAAATTCAGTAGCGCAGGGTATAGATGGTCTAGTGATAGAAGTTGATCCAAAGACTCAAGGTTCTCACCTGTAATAGTTACCAGAAGCAAAGCCTTCTCTTTTGCTACTTGTAACATCCTGCAGCCTCAAAATTAAGTGGAAGGAAGTTTTGGAAAAAGCAGCTTTCTAGTAGTTCTTTGGAAAATACCTAACATGCTTGTAACAGAACTTCCAATCAAAGTTACTAGAGTTTCTGGATTTGAGGCCTTGGATTAATTTATGTGTGCAGACCCTGCGATCAATGCTGTATTTTAAACGTTCTGAGATATGGAAACCAGTTTTTGTTGTACGCTTTCATTTTAGGACTGATAATTCAATTAAAAATCACTGGAATTCAACAATGCGAAGAAAGGTGGAGCAGGAAGGATATCTACAAGATGGTACAAAGTCTAGTTCTGAAAGAACAGGTTCCTCCACACTTCCGCAAAAACCTTGTGTGACTATGGAACACTTGCACACTCAGAATCAATTTTACATCCCTGTTCAGACACATGTAAGTTCTACATTCAGAATAATTAGTGTTTCCCAGTTGCAAAGTGTATATTTGATTTGGAACTAGAAACTCATCTGTGAGAGTGAAGATCTGTTAAACATTGTGGTAAGTTAGGATTTCTAAACTATAGTAGATATTTTATGCATGATAAAATAGAACTAATTTTATAGACTACTTTGTTAAGGGTATTTAAAATGATGTGTTTCTTTTAGATCCCAGTGTACCAGTATGCCTCACCAGAACACAGCCGTATAGAACATGCTTCTGCATCTGCCAACTTAGTTCAGGTAAACTGTTTTTGGGAATTGTAAATGAAGAGAGAGTACTATGTACTGTACTATAAAACAAGGAGTAAATATGTAATTTCAAACTATTTCTAAGTCTTTATCATTCCTCTAAATTTATCTATGTTCCTCTGCAGTAGATCTTCTGACTTGATTGGTAGTTCTAGGTAGAAAAAAAAAAGAGCTGTCTTTATAAATACCAGTGCTGAAAGTGAGCTTGTTTGCTTTAGTCTCTTTTCTCTCCTTGGGAGAGCTTTATAAGGTGACAGTGAAGGGCATAAGAACTTAGTTCTGTATGTAGTATGTTAATACAGCAGTTGTGCTCATTTCTGACAAAAGTATGGCTTAAATCCTAGTTACTACCTAAATATTTAGGTTGAAATTATAATGTGTTAGAATTATCTGGCTCCTGTGAGATTTAAAGACATGATCTGTGAGTTGAAGGTGCTGTTTTGCAGCATTCTAAATACCAAAGTATATATATTGAGCGACTGTCAAGTACAAAAAAAAACAAAAGCAAAACAAAAGCAGAGAGGGAAAACAACCAATGTATCTTTTTGCTTGTTGTTATTACTGGTTAACTGCCAATGTATTTGAAATTGCTTGTGTATTGCAGACTAGATGGATTGGACTAGATAATCTCCAGAGGTCCCTTTCAACCCCTTCCATTCTGTGATCTGGGCTTATAGCATAACTTCCTGGAAGAGTTCTTGTGAATTTGAAATTAGTAAAACAATAACTTTGACAATGGGAAAAAAATATTTTGCTTGTGCTAGGTGTGTTAAAGTCATTCTGCAGGACTCTATGCCTAATCTTAAGTTTCCTTGAGCAGTTAACATGCTTTATACTGAATTTTCTTTGCTGATCTCTATATAAGAATACAAATCACAACGAAGCTTTTCATAGCATCTGATGCTATGAAACTGTTTTATGAAGAAATAAGATATTTTCTGCTCCTTTAAGTCCTCCAACAAGTTTACATTTCTGATAGTTTCTGATTGCCTACATGCTCTGTCTGGAAATGTTGATTTGAAATGTTTTCTTACACAGTGAGGAAAAAAAACAAATTATTCACAATTGTAGGAAATGCATGAATATGCAAACACTTTTACAAACGTGCCAATATTATTACCTCTGTGAAAGACAAAACAGAGTGACTTTTAGTTTAAAAGTGCTGTACTTAGCATTTATAGATTATCTTAGAAACCATATTAGAATAGTAACTTGTATAATATCAGATCCTTCTCCTGTAAATTTCTAGACTTGTTTTGCTTGCACATGAGTACCGTGTTACCAAATATGATTCAGTTGGTACAGCTTTGTTCCAGCAGATTGTTGGTAAAAATGTAGCTTAAATATCATGTGGAATCCTTGCTGTGGAGGGGTGGTAAAAGTGGAAAATAGTAACGGCTTCTTTCTTAAATTTTTCAGCAGTCATTTATTGATGATGATCCTGACAAAGAAAAGAAAATAAAGGAACTTGAGTTGCTGCTCATGTCAGCAGAGAATGAAATCAGAAGAAAACGATTATCATCTGTAAGGACTGTGCATTTCTATAAATATTTCAGTAGACTTTACTTAGACTAATCTTCAGAAATGTAGATATGGATGTTGGATTTGCCTTTTTTTTTGACCTTTTAAAATGGAAGCTATCGATCAGTTGTAAAACAAAGTCTATACACTGAATTGAGGCAAAACACAGTTTTCTAAACTGTAAAAGCAGCGGAAATATGAAATATGCAGTTTTACAGTTGTTCCTAATTTAAGAGCCATGATTTTAATCCCTTTCAAAAGTTAGCACATGCTTGTTCGTGTCCCTGCAATTCAGTTCTGTAAATCAGCAATGTCAATCAGCTGTTTGACAGAAAAGTGAAAGATGCATTATTATTATATTTCTGTCAAACTTTTGTGTGTGTTTGCAGTACTTAATATCCATATTTAGACATGTCAAGCAATATATAAATTTGCGCTGTACGAAACTTTCATGAACTACAATTGAGAGTGAGAAGCTTGCATGTGATAGACATTTTCTCAAGAACAAAGGACTGGGTGCAACATCAGACACCTAAAGATCTCAACCTTACTGATCACTAATTTAGTTTACAGGTGCACCTCTTTTTTTGTGGTAGAGCTATTCCTGGCATTCTCTTGAAATGGTGTAATGTTCTGCTTGTACAGTAGAATAAACTTTTCTTCTAGATTTTAGTGCAAACAAAAATCTGTTTCTTGAGCACTAAGCAATGTACTAAAATAGGGTAACATTTAGAGGGTAAGCAAATTATTAGTGTAGAATCCTCATTAAAAATCTCCTGTCATACTGGGAGCATTTAATCTTCTAGAGTTTCTGATCTTAAAAGGAATCTTGTTCTTTAGTGAAAATGAATTTATATTAAGGTGATACTGAAAAAACAGGAAACTTGCATTGCAGATGGCTTCCAATACATTCCTTAATTATCAGCATATAAGGCATGAATGAGAGTTGAGATAAAAATCTGACAAGATTTGAGAATGTTTAGTGTGTTAATATAAGGAGAATACTAACTGCATTTAATTTGAACAGATAATTAGTGTTTGAAAAAGTGAAATTAATAGTTATGTTTAGTCTTTCCACATTCAACTCTTTTTCTCCCTTGCTTAACAATTGACTTTGCTCAACTTCTAAGCTAAATAAGCTCAAAACATTTTTTCAAATCTTTTAGCAAGCTGGAGGCTTACCTAGCTGGTCTGGAAGTTTTGTTTTGGAAGACTGTGTGCCTAACACACTAAATAGCCTTGGGGAACAAACAAGTGAGTTCTACAGCATTGATGAGACCCAGGGCACATCCACTCAGCAGAATTCACCGACTAAGTATTTGGCAGTGGAAGCAAATGCAGTGTTATCATCTCTACAAACCATTCCTGAATTTGCAGAGACACTAGAGCTTATTGAATCAGTAAGTCTGTATTCATGCTATTTTTAAGAAAAGAAAACGAAAAAGTTATTTAGGGACATCAGAGCTTAATTAGTGTAAAATATTTTTGAAATTACCTTATACTGCACTTGGCTGTAGTTTCACTTATACCAAGTGATTTGTTTTATTCTTATTCCTTGCTTTAAAATGTTTTGTGTTTCAGTCTAGTTTGTAAGGAACAGGGAATGTAATTTTTCATTACATAAGATGCGCGGGAAGAAAGTTGTAAGATTGCCTTAGTTGTTGTGACATAATCTTGGATAAACCTGCTCGTGTTTGAGTGTTTTGTATCTTGCCTCATAGGATCCTTTAGCTTGGAGTGATGTCACCAGTTTTGACCTTTCAGAGGCTGTTGCATCTCCTGTCAAGCCAGCTCCATTAAAACTAATGCGGATTCAACACAACGAACGGGCTGCAGAGTGCCAGTTTAATGTCAGTGTCATGCTTGATGGCAAAAAACACAGCAGCATCAGTGGTGAGGAAGAGGCAGTTTTTCCAACCACTCCAAATGTGACTAAATATAGCACTCCGCCTGCTATCCTAAGAAAGAAGAAGAGATTGCGTGTTGGGCAATCGCCAGTTAATGAACTGAATGATGGCTTGTGTAACGATGCCATCAGTGTTGCACTAAAGCACACACCAGTGAAAACACTACCATTTTCTCCATCACAGGTGAGTTTATTTTTAAATGTGGCTAAGCTACGAAGACCACAGTGGCTGGGTTATAAATTACAAGTACTTTCTTCTCTAGTAGTGCATCCCAACCTAAGCAAATATGTCCAAAGACTTCTTAAAACGTGTGTTTGGGGTAGATCTGTCAAGAAATGTTAAAATAACAGATTTCCTTTGTTTTCAAGACTGACTATTTCAGTGGGGGACTTGCAGCTCAGATCACCCTTAATCATGCAAGCAATTGTAGATAAAGGCCTGTTGCCTCTGACATAAACAAGCAGTAGGGATTTTAAGAAGTTTGAGTGATAAATATGGCAAACATCTTGATGTATAAATCAAAACCAGTTTATTTGGGTTTCTCAGTGAAAACCCTTCTGATACACATACAGATTTTAATGCTTGATACAGTGATCTCGTTGTCCTTTGTTTGCTTAGTTTTTCAACACTTGCTCTGGAAATGAACAATTTAACCTTGAAAATCCTGCATTTACATCAACGCCAATCTGTGGGCAGAAGGTTCTTATTACGACTCCTCTACACAAGGAAACAACACCAACAGATCAGAAGGAAAATGCAGGGTAGGATTATTTCATCAAGCATCCCTTGGCGTTGCTTAAACAAAAGCAAGTTTTTTCTAAACACTGAGAAATCATTCTACCTATAGTCATGCTATGAATGAGTTTTAGAAACTACAACACTTACATGTTTGTATGTTAACATAAACTGGCCTTCTATTTAATTTAATAGTGACTTGTACTCAGTTAATTTTTTTCCTTTTCTAAAAAGCAGAAATTAATTTCAATTTTTTATATAGCTAGGGTAATATTATTGTGATTGTAATACTTATTGATTAATGTTGGTGATACCTATTGCGTGAATTAAGATATTTTAAAGTGTTTGGCTGGTAGATTCATTTTATGAAATTACTGTTGATAAAGTAAAATATTTAAACACATGTGAACAGTTTTCTATGTTTAATAGCTTTCGGACTCCCACAATTAGAAGATCCCTGTTGGGTTCAACACCAAGGACACCAACTCCTTTTAAAAATGCTTTGGCTGCTCAGGAAAAAAAGTATGGCCCTCTCAAACTTACGGTATGTGATGACATAATTTATTATCTTGTTATTTAAATTATAAATACTCCCTTATTTTTTAGATGTTGTAAGCCCTAGCGTCATCTTTGGAAGCTTTTTCTAACAATGCTAATGTTTCAGTGAATTTCAGCACTATCCTGCAGAATTGCTAGGCTGTAGATAAAACATTTCAGTTCTTTTACGCTGGACAGACTGTAGACTTTCAGTGTAGTACGGAGGCATTGCCTTTTGAATGGCATTCAGTACCTGTAAATCTAGGAATACCGACAAAGACTAAAACATTGCTTCTGCTTTTGTCAGTTAATTCAGATTGATGTAGCCATGTTAACAATGTACCTCATATTAGGTGGTAGCATCAGTGTCTGAGAATTTAGTTTTAATACTTCAGCATTCTGATTTGTCAAAAAGAAGAATCATAAATGAGAGAGTGAATGGATTCTTCAGTCAGATACCTACTGACAGCTATCTGGTGCAGCTGAATATGAACGACTTCTTTATTTTGAGCAATATTCACATTTAACTTGAAAAAATGTGCTATCTTTGGATCTTCTGGACCATGTAAGAGCTAAGTTGTTTTCTGGTTTTGGTTCTTTCAAAACTGTTAGAACGGAAACTTGATGTTTACCACAGCATGCTAGTATTCTGAGCTCTTTTGGATGGGAAGATGCTTAGAAGTGTTCTACCCTTCTTACTTGAAGTTTACTTGAGTGAAGCCTAGAATTTTCTTCATCCTAAAAACAAAACCTTAATTTAGCAATTTGTGACTCCTTTGATTCTTCTGGCGGTGACAGAAGGCTTTTTCTTGGTTGACTATGAATAATGCTACATTTTTTTTCAAACAACCCAATTTTTGCTTCCTTCTTAACCTAGCTTAGGTATGCTAATGCATAATAACTTTTGGAATCCAGCAGACACATGCTTTTCAAGTTCTGAAAAAATTCCAGCCAATGTATATTGACTGCTTTTTTTGCAGACACAGAAGGTAGCTCAGACTTTGCCACAGGGCTTGGCACCATCTGTGTTACCCTATAGATTCACAGTCTCTCACTATGCAAATGGAGCGGTTTGGCATGACTGTTTCTGTCCACTGTTAACCTCCTGTTCGAAATCAAATTTTGAAGGCTTAAGGGAATTCTTCTCCTGTTGGTACACAAAGGAGCCATCTGTATGGCTTCTGTGAAATTCTGTACTGTACTGAGGACTATCGATGTCTTATTCAAAGATTTGTGTTAAGACTAATATAAATTCCTTTCCTAGCGAGAGTCGTACTTCAGTATTACAGTTTTTAGTATGTTTGTGTCCATACATGTGTGTACATGTGTGTGTTTGTGTGTACTTTGTGTATATAAGGAGTTTGTATTCCTTTTGTCAATGATTAGCTATTGTAAAAATGTGAACAAATAGTTTGCATGTCTTCTTCAACGCTAACTGGGTGGGTTTTGGGTTTTTGTTCATGAGGCACTGTGTGTGTGTATGTGTTTTATCAGGATAGAAATAACATGGAGTAACATGCATAGCCTTGAAATGTTGATCCTTAGTAGCAGAGAAAGGATTTAAGCTACTGTTATGTTTTGCAATATCTCTTATTTGGCAAAAGTAAAAAGTGGAAAAAAGTAAAAAGTAAAAACTAGCAGCTAATGGACTTCCTGTATTTTCTCCTCTAATTTTTAATAAACTTAGTCACAACCACTTGCCTTCTTGGAGGAAGACATTAGGGAAGTTTTGAAAGAGGAAACTGGAACAGATATATTTCTCAAGGAGGAAGATGACTCTGTGTATAAAAGCTGCAAGCAGGAGGTAACTTCATAATAATAATTTCAGCTAGGCAGTAACAGCTTTTAAGTAATATTTTACAGTCCTTCTCTGCAAAACATTTATTGCAGCACAATTCTTCTAAAAAAGTCAGAAAATCACTGGTCCTGGATGCATGGGAAAAAGAAGAGCTTGGTGCCCAGCTCTTCACAGAAGACAGTGGCTTGGATGTACAGGTACGTATTAATATTAATGCAGTATGAATGTAGAATTGAATGTCTTTCACTGTAGCAGCTACAAGAGTTTGGTTTGAGGTTAGATTCATAAATCTATGAAGTGAGAATCACTTTTATTTTGAAATATTACTTCGAGTACTTAAGCAGCACTTGAACATTGGGCTTCCATTGGTTAATTCCTCCTTTCAGGCCTTCAGGGCACAGAAGCAGGAAATTTATGGCACATGAAGCTCTCTAAACCAAGTAGATGATGTTTACAGCTGTGTTTTGCATGCTAGACATTCTGTTGGACGTGATATGAGAATACCTACTTGCATACTAGGCAGCACACTTTTCCTTTTCCCATTTAATATAATAGGAAATATAATAAGAAATATCAGCCATGGAGGAGATAAAATTGGTGACATTTCTCTTCCTGAAACAATCTGAGTTGTTCCTCTTCCTCTGTGATCAAGACATCAGAAGTTCAGATATGAGGCTGCCTTGGTCCCGTATTCCTTTTAAAAGTAGCTTAATATTATTCCAATAGAATAATTAAATAGCTTAATCTTTAGTCTTGCAGTCTGTGGGAAAACTAATATAAATATTACAATAATGCACGCAGGTGTTTAATTATGAGAGTAAATGGTTTTTAATCTTGATCAGATGTTAAGCCCTGTTTAAGTACCTAAAACAACATGTGCTTAAGACATACCCCTTTCTGATTATTGTAGCTGGTTTTCTAAATTCCCTTCTTAAATGCCTCAGACTCCACCGTAAGTATTTGTGTCTATTAGGTGTTAGGTGCTCTGCCACCTAGTGGAAATTTCCTGCTTCCCCAAAAACATCACTCTTGTGAGTACTGCTCATAGCTGCAGTTGTTCAAAACAGGAATAAAATACTGAGTGTTCTTTTAGTAATGTCTTGTTATGGAATGCTGTATTGTCCTTCACTTATGCTCAAGTTATTAAGCGAAAAATGAGGTGCACCATTATGTACTGCTACAGTGGATTGGGAGGAATCACTTTTCTTCCTTTCCAGTGACAGACAGGTGCTGGTGCAGTAGGAGTGCTCAGCTAGGAGGAGAGATGCTAGTGATATCTGATTTTAAAATGTCTTACGTGCAAATTGTGCCTCTATGGGGAGGTCAGCTAGGAGTAAGGTCCAAGGTAGAATAAATATACAAAGGTAGTTTAACACATTTTAATGGAGTGTTTTTGTAAGCAAACAAATACTTTTGTTGCAGTTGTTCTCATCTAATTTGATTCTCTAACACTGCCATATACCTTTCTTCTGCTCTGCTGTAGTAAAGCTGGATGTTTTTCTTTATTTCCAGAAATTCTATTAGCATATAGAACTCATCTGTGGAATGGTCAATCCAGTGCTTATTTCAGTTCTTAAAACGGTTCTTTCCTTGATACTATTGAGGCAGCAGAAGAAATTGAGCAGAGAAGGTGGGCGTCCGGCATGGCTGAGCAGGGACCTGCAGCTTAAACTGGGGGAAAAGGGAGAAATATACAGTTAGTGGGAGCAGGGCTGTGTAGCCTGGAAAGAATATAGGGGCATTGTCTGCATGTGTAGAAATAGGATTAGGAAAGGCAAGGCACAGGTAGAGCTGAACTTGGCAAGAGATGTGAAAAATAACAAGAAGGGGTTCTGCAGGTACATATGCAGGAGGAGACAGGCCAAGGAGAGTGTTCCCCCTCTGATAGATGAGAACAGAGCAGTGGCTTCCTCAAATATGGAAAAAGCTGAGGTGCTCAATAAGTGCTTTGCCTCGGTTTTCACTGGTGGTCAGGCTCCCATGTCTGCCGGGACCCTGAACCTCTAGGTGTGGGTGAGAGGAGTGGATTGCATCCCACTGAAGCAGTGGAACAAGTCCGAGTCCTCCTTATGAAACTGAATGTATGTAAGTCCCATGGGGCCAGATGATATCCATCCTAGGGTTCTGAAAGAGATGGCTGGTGTGGTTGCTGAGCTGCTCTCCATCAAATCTGAAAAATCATGGCTGTTCTGGTGAAGTCCGGGTGACTGGAAAAAGGGAAACATTACTGCCATTTTTAAGAAAGGGAGAAAGGAAGACCTGGGGCACTATAGGCTGGTGAGCCTCGCCTCTGTGCCTGGGAAGATCATGGAGCAGATCCTCCTGATAGTGATAGGACAAGGGGCAATGGTTTTAAACTGAGACAGGGGAGGTTTAGGTTAGATATTAGGAGGACGTTTTTCACTCAGCAGGTGGTGATGTCCTTAAACAGGCATTGAATGCCCTGAAGGCATTCAAGGCCAGGCTGGAGGTGTCTCTGGGCAGCCTGGTCTGGTGGTTGGTGACCCTGCCCATGGCAGAGGGGTTGAAACTAAGTGGTCTTTGAGGTCCTTTTCAACCCAGGCCATTCTGTGATTCCATGGGTTGGTTTTTGGTTTTTTTTTTCTTTTTTCGGGGGGGGGAGGGTTTTACTCTAATTTTCTTGTCCTTAATTTTATAAGGCTTCAACTAGAACTGAACTACAGGCTTTTTTCCTTAGCATTGTTCTGTAGTTAACACTTAATAAAGTCTTGCTCTTAACAAAATATCATCAGCTGTAGCATGGCTCCATATGGGATAGAGAAACTGTCTACTCAGTTGTGCTGAAATCACGCTGGATGCTGATCATCAGAATTGACTATGAATTGTAGTCACCAAGCCAGTTCACTTACATAATGTTCATCACTTTTCCTTTCAGCTTTTTTCTAAGGGTCTATCTGATAGTATTTGTTTTGTTTACATTTTTACTTCTTTGATCACAGCAGTTGAATATTATTTTTATGAAATACTAATTACTATTCATGTTTCCTATCCTTTTTTTATTTATAGTCAGAAAATGCATATACTACATCTTTATTAATGATACCACTGTTGGAAATACATGACAACAGGCGAAACTTGACATCAGAAAACCAAGACACAAATTCATCAAACAAAGCAAATGCAGTAATTAAGAAGAAACTGAATGCATGTTCTTCAAAAAATGTCAAACTGGAGAAATCCCTTCAGGTCTGGTTTCAAACTGTTCTTTTAGTTTGGTTAGCAGGTTATTCCTTTTCCCTTTCCCTTTCCCTTTTCCTTTTTCATTTCTGTCTTGTTCTAATGTCTGTCTGGAAATGTTCTATTGAGCTTTATATGGAACCTAGTTTTTGGATGTGTGTTTTGACCACCAGGTTTCAGGAGAGATTCTCTTTGACCTGATTTGGCACCTATAGTTTTGTCCCACAGAAGTTAATATATTTCTGCTTTCTCATAACATTCACTTATCTGAATAAATTCTAAAAGTTAAAAAATAGGAAGACAGGGCACTTAGAGCCTTATCTTCCATTTTTCACTTAACCGTTATAACAGGTTAAAAGTTATAGATATAGATATAAAGGTATAAAGTACAAAGACAACGATATTATTTGCTGATCCTTTTTAATGATAAGAAAGAATAAACGCCACATAACTTTGTGATTCCAAAAAAGAATTATTAAATGCTGTGAATTGTACTAAAGGTCGGTGTGTCTGCCTGGCTGAGTGCACCTCAGAATGCACTTCAGAATGCTTGAAAGGGGACTCAGCCATACTGTACTCACCAGTATTCTCATTGAACCAACTTCCTCTTTTCCTTCCTTCCTTCCCCAGTGGAATTCAGTTTACTAGTTCTTCTAATCACGAGGGCCTTCCATGAATCAAAGTCATGCTAAATTCATAGTGAAATTCAAATGGCTGATTTTCTCTGTGATTTTGGATGAGTTTTTCTCCCTCCTGCACAAATGAGAATCTTGAATACTTCCTTATGCGACAGACTGCTAGTGTCAGTTCTGATTTTGAGCTACTAGAAATCACTTTGAGATTCAGTGACTCATGTAAACGTGCAGGATTTGCTTCCTGGAATAAGCAGGAAAGTGGCTCTTCCATTCATTATTTTTGCTTCTAATGCCTTTACCATGTCTGGCTGTCCTTGCACAGTTGTCAGCTTGGTTCATTTAAGTCCTTTACAGTATTTCTTTCAGCTGCCAAACTCTTTTGTCTTCCTTGATATCACCCAGACAGCTGTCAATAATGCTTTTTGCTTCTTGTTCAGCTTAGCATATTTAAAGAAGAATATATCAAAAAAGACAACTTAATTAACTACCCTTTTGTGTTTCAAATCTTGTGAACGAATCTGTTTTTAAGAGCATTTATTGTATGTTGTAGCTCACTGCTGATGAGATGGATTTATGGGAGGATGAAGGAGCTTTGTCACAAGTTTTGGTATTGTTCTTTCTTGCAGAAGACAAATCCTTCCCAGTGAAATACAGTATTGCTAGAATTTCATAATTTATTACTACTCTAGAAGGCTACATGAGACTTGCTTAATTCTAAAGAAGAAATGTTTTTGTTAAAAGAATAATCTTTTAAATTGAATTTTGTTTTATGCAGCCAAATTATGAATGGGAAGCTGTTGTTTATGGAAAAACAGAAGACCAGCTTATCATGACTGAACAAGCAAGAAGATATCTGAACACATACACAGCTACCAGTAACACTTCAAGGGCTCTGATACTGTGATGGTCACTGCAGCTGACAACCATCTCTTTCTATTGAAATGGACTCAGTGTTGAAGGGGATGCCAGCACAATGCTCGTGAATTAAGTCTTTACTTTGAGACAGTATGCTAAGGGAAACCTTCAGACTTTCTTAAAGCTTCCTTTCTTCTCTTGACTGACAAAGAATGGACACAAAACTCCTGTATTCTCTACAAAGGGACAGTGCTAACAGTTCTGCAATGCATTTCTTAAATATTAAAAAAGTAACACCTTTAAATACTATAAAGAACATCAAAGAGCACTGCAGTACATACTGAACATACAGTTTTTAGGTCTATTTTTCATATTTATTTTTTTGACTTGCATTGCTTTTTTTTCTGCTAGTGTATAGAGTAGGTTCATAGGTTGTTACTGGTTTCTGAATGAACAACATACATGACTGAATGTGCTTTTGCTTATGTAGCATTTTCCTAGTATGTAAAGAAACACAACGGAGAGGTGTATAAAGGAAGGATAGAAAGTTGCACTACTAATTTTTTGGTATGCTGCAAAACAGTGAAATTAACTACAGTGTTAAATATATTTATTTGCAAATGGTACTAGAGGTAGGCAGAGAGGGGTGAATTAGGTTTTAGTGTAAAGCATCAGTATTTTCTTCATAAATCTCAAAATGAGATGATTGTTGAATGTATTGTACAGTGTGTAGTAACAAGGAAAAAATCTGTAAATTGGAAAGGAGCCTTTTTATAATTTATTTTCATTTTAAAGCTTAAATGTAGATATTTATATGTATGCAGGTTGTCTAGAAGCCAACGTTGTTTCCTGTTAAAACAGCTGAAACGAAAAAAGGACAAGTTTAAACCTTTAATCTTAAAGTATGGTATAGCAGAAGAATGACAGAGCTGAAGTGTACAAATCCATACTGTATGTTACATCTACATAAAGATTGCACTATACCCCTTAAATCATGTTGGTCTACGAAATAGTTGCAAGGTATACCTGCAATATACATCAACTCATCCCATACCTTGTTTTAATATATTTAGAAAAGAAGGCTATGGTCCTTTACGTGACCTAGAAGTACTTTGTCCTGCATAGGTACTAAAAACTAATGCATTTTATACCTTATTATTATTATTATTATTATTATTGTTATTATTTTAAAGAAACTTGGCACCTTGAATCTCAAAACAGTTGTATCTGCACTTAAGTTTGACCATTATATACTTACTAAATGTCTGAAGAGCAAAGAACGCTCTTTTATTTATGAAAATCTTGGTCCTTATTTAAAAGTATACAGGTCACAACAGTTGCTTTAGTTGCCTATTTTAGGTATTTGCACTTATTTTGACTTTTTCTTTTTGAAGGAATGTTTGCATTTGGTTTTGTTGTAGAAATTTTTGTGTAGTTAATTTCTAGCAAATGGCAATGGTGTGTTATCAACAAATACTGACAGGTAAACAGAATTGTACACTGTAGTTTTAGCTATTTATGATTCAGACACTCTTCCTCTCCACTCCCGGGTGTGCTGCTACAGGTGGTGGCAGAATCGGCTTGCTGCTATGAGAGATGGAAAGAGCGAGCATCATATGCACTGTACGTAAAGTTACAAAAATGATGTCAGGTTCTCTAGTTAACTTAATGAGATCAACCAGTACTATGCAGGGTGTGGAAAGTAGTCCTATCATTTTAATATCAAAGATGGTAGAGAGTAATGTGTTGGTGGGGAATTTTAACACATGATGAGTCGACACAAAGAAAGTAATCGGTTATTTAACTTTTTTAAACATCTCAGAGCTTATACAATCCTTATTTTTAAGAGTTTTTTATTTTATCTTAAATATTAAATATTCACCTGGCTGTGATAGTAGTAGGCATAAACATTTTTAGCAGTTTTCAATTCAGACCAAAATTTTAAGGAGGAGGACAGAGGGGAATCCTATACCTAATGGGATCAGAAAAGATCCATCATGCCAAGATTGCTCACCAGTGAGATCCAAGAGGAGGGAACTGGAATTCTTGGCAGTACTAGATGTAGCTGTACATTATCACAGTGGATTTAACAAAAACATTTTATGCTGGAGGCTGCATTTAATTCTCCAAGGACTAAAGAACTTATTTAAAGAGAACGCATACGCAGAATATGGATGATATATTTCAGCAGAAATGGTATCATAAAAGCTCCCTATTCTGAGTTTAAGCATAGATTTATTATAAGTAGTATTAATTTGGTTTGGTATTGGTTGGATCATCTAGTTAACTCCTATTTTGTTTCTTTAGCAAGAAGGTTTTAATCTTTGATGTCGGGCATCTTTTATTATTTTTTGAATGTTGTGTGCATTTGCATTTCTTTCAGTTTGTAAGTAGACCACATGCAGCAGCCAAACTTGCATGAAAACTAAATACATATTACTCAATTTTTTTTTGTTTGTTTTAAGGTTTGACATAATGTACAACAAACACCTTGTTTATCTTAGTTCTTGTTGTACTACAAACTTTTATGTAAGAGAATCTCACATACAAGGCAGACCATATTAATGTCAGAAATAAAGCATCTATGTACCAGGTTACTGTATGTCCCTTTTGTTTGAGAACTTAAACACTTGGTGCTGTTTAAAGCAACACTTATGCATGCACGTAATGTTGCAAGTCGCATAATATTTTCTGGGTTGGGTGCAGAGAAACATGGATCACAAGTTCCACTGAGTTCCACTGCAAGAGGGAGTCCTGTGGCAGTACATGCTTCAATTCAGGCTACATGTAAGTCTCCTTGTATTTGGTTAATACTTTTTGTCTTTCAAGATTTCAACACAGATATTTACATAGGGGAGGCAGTCAGAGGGATAAAGAATATTGTTAAAGCTTTTTTGCATTCCTACCATTTTGTATGGTAGAAATGATATTTAAGTGTACGTGTTTGGGTCTTGAAAGTTAAAAGCAAGTGTAAGTTGTATTGTGTGATTTTTTTTTATTATTATTTTTTTTAATGCACGTTAATACATGTTAAACTGAATTAGACTTTATTTCTTCTTGGCTGTGGCTGTGCTAGCCAGATTGCTGTGTGAATATCTCACAGACCAGTCCACGTTTGCATGCTTGAAGTGTTCCATTGCTTGGGACATTGAGGTGGGCAGATTGTGCTCTTGTGGCTGGCAGAAATCAGGGTGAAGCACAGGTAGGTGAGAGTGAAGACTCTCCATGGATGTGGCTGGCTAATCTGTTTTTCCTGTGACAGCCTTCATCAGTGGAAAAAATGAGAGCCCGATAAACTGCAACCTATGTTTGACTATACAAAGACTCTGGGAGCTTTACTCAAAGGCTTTGTTGTATTTAGAAGTGGTCTTTAGGGAATTGATTAGTTTGAATGAGCCCAATTCCTACTACTATTAGTCTGGTTGTACACAAGAATAATTCCACTTGAGCTGTGTCAAATCTGAACTGATCCAATGTTATGAATGATAAAGCTTCACAAAATGAGACTTCTAACACTGGGCATTGACATGACCATAGCTGCACCATATATGTGACCAAGGTCCAACACAACGTGAGCAACAAACTCTTAGAGTGAAATTTATTCCAGCATTTAGTTTTGTAGCAAACATTCAGATAAGAGTTTGGTATACGGGCAATAAGCATACTAATGTCTTCTAATGCTAGACCTCACTTTAAATATTTTTTTAAAAGTTTCCTTGACCTTGGATAAGCTTAAGCATCACAGGCCTAAATGCTCACTTTCATTAGGGAGCTGAGGATTATTATTCCTGTGCCAGATGAGCCAAAAGAGAGGTCCCTCTTGGAGCTGCAGCTTACTGGTCTGTGTGGCTTCCCCTAGAGAATGCCAGCCTATCCCTCCGGTGGGTTGGACTCTTGCCCTGCAGCTGGGGGAGAATAGGATCCTTGTAGTTCTGCTAGCATCATGTGCTAGAAACAGCTTTGGAATTTAAACGTTATGTTCATTTTATATAAAGTTAAAACTTGAATACTCATACCCACTGTAGTCCACCTTAGTGATTATGAAGAGACCTCAGTGCTACAGCTTTTGTGTTTAGAGTTAGAGATGTACAATATGGCATTTCTCATGATCAACTTGGGTTGGTCGGTTGCTTTAATTCCATTTTTTCTTCTGTTTCATCACTGTTTGTGTTTTCAGAGAGGTGTGGAGCTGGGTACTTCCTTGCTATTAGACTGCATGACTCCTGGATACAATTGCAGTGGCAAAAGGAATTAGGAACCTGCTGCTGCCTTTTATGGAATTTCAAGTTTCTTCTATACAGTCCCCGGGATTGTTTGCCTTATTCCTGCTTTTCTGTGTTTTCTGACAACAGTGCACAAGGAAAGAATAGATATTAAAACAAACCAGCTAGTCCAAAAGGAGCAAAACAAAGCAAGCTGGCCACTGAAAGAACATACTCATAAACAACGTGCCTCAAAGATCTCTGCAGGAACTCCATGAACGCAGTGAGCTGTGCATGTGTCATCCCAAGGCAGTGTGAGCACAGAGCTGTACCTGTGCCTGTCCTGCCCTGCTGCGGGTGCTGCTTGGCAGCCTCTTGGTGCCAAGCCGCTTGGTGCCCGACCAGTGTGCTGGCTGCATGGGCGCGGGGCAGAGCAGCCCCTGAACCCACCGCTCGCAATTTACAAGTGAATGCCATCTTCTCCGGGGCCATACGGAGGGAGCCGGTGTCTGCACGGCCCACAGCACCAGAAGTAGGCCAGTCTGTGCCGAGCCCCTGCGCTGGCAAACGGCCAGGCTTTGTGTACGCCAGACACCAGATGGGAAGCAATTATGAGTGTGACAAGCGGGTCATCTGGCAGACACTGCGCGGACCTGCTGCTGCATAATTTTTGGCGGGAAGGGGAGAGCTTTCTCTTTCCCTTTTTGTTGCTCACACAACCTCTCTTTAGAGCAGGCTCCTCGGGGAGCATGCAGGGGTTGGGCGCAGAGCGTCCTGTGTGTGCTGAGTTTGTGCTCCCTTTGTGCCCTTGCTGGCACTGAGCAGAGCACAAGCATTTTCACTTGGCCAGCAGCAAGCAGTGCTGTTCTGTGGCGCACACTTGGCAAATACCGGCCTGCAGTGCTGGCACGAAGGCCTCACTGGCCTGGCAAAACACATGGGAAGGAGGCCCGCGGCACAGGCCGGTGGAGAGGCCATCCCTCTTCCTTCCAGCACCCATCTCCTCCAGTGGGGGAGCCAACATGAGAGAGCAGCCTAGCCCTCCCCAAACCGCCCTGCAGGGAAACTGGAGGGCTGGGCAATGAGTTTTGAGAGCAGCCCTGGAGCAATAAGGGCCACAGTGGACACCAGTCTGTGAAGAGGAGTTTTGCCAGCCTGTGCAAATCAGCTTAACTGCATCCAGCTGAGGCTAGCAGTGCAGCCCCTCCACTGACAGCGTGTGGATAATTGCATTGGGCAAACGTGTAAAATGCACTCCTTGCTCCCCTGCTGTTGCCTGGTGGGCTGGGGAAAAATTTGAGAGGGGCCCGGGGTCCGCTGGGGTCATGCTTTTGGGGAGGCTGGGGTGCTGCCTGTGCTGGGACAGAGTTAGTGCAGTGCAGGGCTGAGCTGCCAGAGCTGGAAATGGTGCTCAGCTGGGTGACTGGGTCCAGAGGCTCAGTCCAGCTCCTGGCAGACATGGCACTGTGGTTTTCTCAGTGATTTTCCTCCGGGTGTTTGCCACTGGAAGAGGAGTGGAGCAGGATTGGAAGGGCAACCAAGGGGCCAGCACCCACAACCTCAGCAGTGTCTGATCCTGCTTTGGTGTTGGGCTCTGCAGTGAGTACATCCCTGCTCTAATGCACCCAGTCCTGACAGCAGCTTGGTTTACCAGTGGGTCCATTGGCCTGCAGCAGTCCTGGCCCCCTGCATCTGTCCCGTTCAGACTCCTGGAGACAGACAGCATTCACAGCAAAGGCATGTGCTGCAGAGTTGCTTGGAGCCAGCTTAAGTAGTCAGGAATTAAAATAATATAAGAAGCTGAAGAAAAAATACAATGAGCATGTAAGGTAATAGGATGGGAAAAAGAATAATATTAATTTAAGTCTGCAGAGTTAAATGAGCAAAGTCAGTGGCATACTTAGATGCTGGTGTCACTGTATAGCTCCAAAATGCTGCTAGCTGCAAGGGCATGGATCTACCTGCTGGAGAGAGTTCTTAGGTTTGAAGCCAAATCTATGTACACCGGCCCACCAGACTCAGGTGGTGGCTGGTCGTGAGTACTTTCTGTTGTCCCCTGGTATCTTTTCCACCTTTGACTAGCTTTTTATTTTGAGAACTCAGTGAGGGTACTTGGGAGATATGTGTTGCAGCTCAGAACATTTGCAGACAGTGCTTGTTGTGAGATTTAGGTTTGCAAAGCGAGATAGACAGGATGGAAGTGATTGTGTTGCAGTATGGATTTTGGGCCTTGGTGTTTCTCCTGTGAATAGCCTCAGAATACACTCTTTGCTGAATGTGAATAAAGCTGTTGATTTACTTAAGCAGTATGAGGGCTGCAAAGCAGACCCCAAAATCTGCTAACTGTGGCCACCTGGCAAGCTTGGCTATATAGCACCAGCCTGCATTGGGTGGGATGGCTGCCAGTCACGTTGCTGCTCAGGACTGCCTGGCTGTGGCAATGTCTCATCTTTCCCCCAAAGCCCAACCCTTTTTACCAAGTAATACTCAGTGATGCTGAAAACCTCTATTTAGGCCTGAGGTAAGTGGAAAAAGTGAGGGATCCATAGGGGCAGGCATGAGCAGAACAGTGAAAGGCACAGGCCCAAGGCTGGTTTGTCCACCTGTGTGGGACATTCCAATTTGCTGTTTACAGCCACCTAAATGTAACACTGTTGAGAAGGTCCAGAGGAGAGCCACAAACATGATCAGGGGACTGGAGCACCTCCCCTATGAGGACAGGCTGAGGGAGCTGGGTTTGTTTAGCCTGGAGAAAAGAAGGCTCATTGCAGCCTTTCAGTACCTAAAGGGAGCCTGCAAACAGGAGGGGAATCAACTCTTTGAAAGGGTTGATAACAGCAGGACAAGGGGAAATGGTTTTAAGTTGAGGGAGGGGAGATTTAGGTTGGACGTCAGGGGGAAGTTCTTTACAGAGAGAGTGGTGAGGTGCTGGAACAGGCTGCCCAGAGAGGTTGTGGTTGCCCTGTCCCTGGAGGTGTTCAAGGCCAGGTTGGATGGGGCCCTGGGCAGCCTGGTCTAGTATTGAATGTGGAGGTTGGTGGCCCTGTGTGTGGCAGGGGGGTTGGAGCTTCATAATCCTTGAGGTATCTTCCAACCTTGGCCATTCTGTGATTCTGTAACACACCAAGGGCTTGGGAGCTCAGTCTTCCCCTGGCCACCAGTGCTGGGACTTGTCTGCGTTTTTCCCTCTCCTGTGGCACTGGTGATGTCAAGGCCCCCATGGCCTTGCGTGAGCTGTGTGTGGCTGAGCTGGGTAGCACCACTGACAAGGAGAGCACTTTCCTGCTTCACTTTGGGTGGTGTGGAGTAGTATTTGTCCAGGTGTCCAGCTGGGACATGTATGGAACAGTTGTAGTGTAATGCCCTTTGGATGCTTTGCATGACTATTTCTCTGGAGAGCCATTTTGTTTCAGGACCCCTATAGCTGTGTCGTTACCAGAGCGTGGTACAACTTGACAGCTGTGTGAGTCTGCTCTGACTGGATGGACATCAACATGCTTTCTTGTGGTAGATAAAGGGAAATACAGTAACGACATTTGCAGTGTATGGTGGTGACTGGGTGATAGGATCGATCAGGGTGCACCAGCTGTGACAGGGTTTGTGCATGTGCTACTTTCCAAAACGCTCTGCTTAAACCAACGCTGCATAACTAGATGTGCGGGAGCTGAGCTGCGAGTTTTCCCTCCATCGTGGGGCCTCTGGGAGAACCTGTGAAGGGATTCTGGCTGCCAACCTGATGCCTGAGGTTTCTAGAGACAAAAGTGACCACTGTAGCCATCTGACCTGGCACCATGGCCTAATTTATGTTTAGCTTTACCATACACTTCTCTTACATGCTTTATTCAAACGCATGGAAAAGAAGATTGGAAAGCAGAGGGTGTGGCTTCTTTGCACATCAGATGCTGGAGGAAGGATGTGTCCAAGCCATCTTGAGGTTCCTCCAAAACCACTGCATTTCATGGAAAGTTGCAGATGTCTTTTTTTCCAGCACTGACTGTAGTTACATGCCTGCTGTGCACAAGCGGTGGGCACCAGGAACTTTGTGTTAGCATTTATACCCAGGATTTTGAATTTGCCTTTTCTCTGTCTGTTATTAATAGTCATCATTGGGTCCTGAGTGAATGGCCTCTGTTCTGGCCAGCAGGTAGGATGGAGTTGGGACAGTTCAGGTGCTGGTGCAGCAGCAATCAGACCGAAACTGCTTTGCAAGATGTGGCTTGGTGAGTCCTCAGTCACACTGGAGGTGTTCAGTTTACATCCTTAGGAGAGAAAAGGCATCTCCTGAGGTGCTGCGTGGCCTCTGTGCATCTTTGCTTCCCACTTGAAGACCTGGTGAGCACCCCATCAGAGACACAAGGAGTGGAAATTTTCCCAAATTTCTTGTCTGTCTATTAGTAAAATCCTGGGGACACTTTGTCTTTTCTGCCAAAGGGCCTGCCCATTGAGGAGAATATTAGAGGCTTATTTCTTATTTTTTCTTTTCTGTTATATTTCTCTCTCTTCCACTATTGAGATAACCCACCTCAAACATGCTGTAGTCAGCTAAATAGCTTGACATTTCTATTTATGACATAAATTAATAAAAGTAAAGCTTTGATATTAGCTGTCACCATCTCAGTTAAAACAGGCACTGAAAGAGCCAGAGCACTGGTCAGCACCATTTTTAAGGGTTCGTTATAAACAAATCTTCCACCAACTTGCTTCAAATCTGGTTGGTAAATCTACTTGCATCCTGGCTTACAGAGACAAATGCCAGCTATACAGTGTCTACAGAACTCTGGGCAGGAGTTACAGAGAAGCAGAGCTGCAGTTTTCACAGGAAAGACTGTCTTTACTCCAAAAAGTCCCTTGCAGGGCTTTGTGCCGTCTGACAGTTGTGGATAGCCTTGCTATGATTAGTGCTGAACTTCAGGCTGAAGTACCTTGAGATTGAGGCAGTTTTTGCTTTGTAATTTTGTTTTGTTTGACAGCCTTTGTTGCTGGGACGACTGCTTTGATGACGGCATCGTTGCTTCCTGACCTCTGCCTCGCCCTCCGTGGCACAGAGCAGCAGCAGCAGCAGGCTCTGCAGCTCAGGGTTTTGCAGCGTCAGCTCTCAGCACGACTGCGCCTGAGCGGGTATGACTGTGCTGAGGGCTGGCTTTACCCACAAGTGCCCGCTCAGTTGCACAGGGAGGCACTGGGCACGTTGCAGGGCCTTTTGCATGTCTTTTCTGCTTTATGGTCCAGTGCATGCCCCTCACAAAAAGGGGAGCATCAAGCAAACTGACTACGTGGTGTCTTTTGCTATTTCACCGCTATGCAAAACGTGACTGTGCAAGTAGGAAAACGTTGGTCTAAAATAAAACAGAGTAAGCTGTGAGGCAGGTGGGTCTTTGGGTGTGGGGCTGGGCCCCATGTGCAGAGTGCCTGGCCTAGGTTGGCGTCAGTGGGGTGTCAGGGCCTCTTCTCTGCCTTTGCATCTGTCTTATTTGTAAGGCTGCTAAAAATGTTGCTGGAGGGGGAGCCAGCCTGACCTCTGAAAGGAGGGACATCCAGTTCATGCTGATTTGTTCTTGTTTGAGCTCAGCTGCTAGCTTTATTCTTCTGGGCCTTTAACTAACTTTATTAAACATTCAGCTCTCTTTTCCTTCTAAACTCTAAGCTCTGTTTTTAATTTTAGCAATCTATGTACCCATTCATTTAAATGATAGTTCTGCCACTTAAAAAGAAAAAAAAAGAAAAATGAATTATAGAGTTGTGCTGCTCACTTGCGAATATCTACAGAGTTCATGTTGAGTTTTTAAAAATCTCTCATAAAATATGTATGGTTATTTGGCATCTGTATCATTTATAGAGTTTGCATAGAGCTTTGTGAGCTGGGATTTCTTCTGAGAAATCTGACTTGTTCCATTTTTGTTTGTGTGTGAGAGTCGAGATGTCGTAACTCTTTTGGCTGGCTAACTTAGAGATGTGAAGTTTGTCATGCAAATACCAGTGTTCCATTTAAAAATGTTTTCTGTAAAAAGTGTATCCCCTAAATCAAAGACGTCTGTGAGTGGCACTTCTGGTAAATCCCTTTGCTACACAGTCTGAAGAGTGAATGCAAAAGGGGAAGGAAGGCAGGCAAAGTATATCTGAGATTTTTTTATGCATCAGTAAGAATTATTGTATATAGTAGCCTCGCTTTAAATTCACTACAGTTTATTTAAATAAAGTGGTATGCAAATAATTGATGGATATTTTAAGGAGTAGCTCTGTCGCAAAGATGTTTTTGAAGCGCTGAGCAGAAATTAGAAGCTATTTTTGGAAATGAAATACAAATTACTGCAAGCATGATGCTAAATGTAGTGGGCTATCCTCATGCTATTTTAGTCAT
Organism: Lagopus leucura; assembly: GCF_019238085.1. Taxonomy (NCBI): domain Eukaryota; kingdom Metazoa; phylum Chordata; class Aves; order Galliformes; family Phasianidae; genus Lagopus; species Lagopus leucura. Next base: position 57,734,554 of record NW_024962263.1, on the reverse strand, counting down.
ATGCATGCCCCAGTTTGAATCTCTGCAGTGCTGGGGAACCAAAAAAATTGTGAAATGACAAGAAACGTGTCTGAAAAATGCATCCTCCCATAGATGTTGTGAAGTGTGACAACATGCATATGCCAGGCAGTGCCAGCAGCCATGCCCTGAGCTGCTTTTCTGTCTTTGGGCAAAATGGCATGGTTTGCTTACTTCATGACCACTATTTCACATTTTTCTTATGATGTGCTGGAGCTCATCCAACATTCTTTTCTGTATGGGTTCACCTGGAAATGACACTGCCCTGCCCACATCCTGTACCCATTGCATATCCTGTGCCCTGCTCATGCTACTGGTTTTATAGGCTGACAGAGTGTCCAAAGTCCAGGTTGGTGAACGATGCCAATCCCATACATTTTCTTTTCCTACTGTTTCGTGAAGTTTTTCCCTTCACAGGCTTGAGTCAGCTCCTCCAGCCTGAGCTCTGGTGCCCCTGTGTCACCCACCTCGTCTTGGGCCTTGTGCTTTCCGAGGTGCGGTGTATGATTTCCAAATGCTGTGCTCTGAGGTAAGCTGAGTGAATTTGCTGAAAATAGAGAGCACTTGGTTTTAGTTTCTACTAGAGCCTTAAATACCCTTGAAGAGAGTCTCTTCTGATGCTCTCATCTAATGGGAGGCAGGTGATGCTGCTCACCTCCCATAGCCATGGAAACTAGGAAACTAGAGGAAACTAGATACCATGTCCATGGTACACTTGGATCATATGAGCAAATGTCTGTGTAATCACAGAGTTACAGGAGTTGGAAGGGACCTCAAGAGACCATTGAGTCCAACCCCCCTGCTAACATAGGTTAACCTACAATAGGTTGCACATGTAGGCATCCAGCCAGGTCTTGAATATCTCCATAATAGAAGACTCCACAACCTCCTTGGGCAATCTGTTCCAATGCTCCATCACCGTTACCATAAAGAAATTCTGCATGTAACATCTAACTCTTGGCAGCGCCAGGGCTGTTCTCTGAGTATCTAATAAAGAGTGATGACTTCTCCACTAGTACAATACTGGATCTGTTCACAAATGCACACTTCTGGGCTCTTCCTTGGGAGGAATGAATTTTGCATTCTTTGCCATGAGCTGTGTGTTTTCCTCAGTATCACAAAACCTGCCTTTATTTCCAACTAAACCCTTCCCAAAAATCATTGAGAAACATATGTTAGCTTTTTGGTTTTATTGATTGTTTGTTTTGTATGAACAGGACATATTTTATTTAAATCAATAAAATAGTAGCTACTACAATGCAAGAAATCTTCACAGCAGTTCCTGCAATACAGAGAAATTTTGTCCTGTAAAATCTTTCTTCCACTTGCAGACCCAAGTTATAAATTAAATAAATAAGGAAGCCATAAATACACATGTCAAGATACAGCAACTGTGACGTAGAAATATCAATTATTTCTTCTCCATCATTGTACTACTTAACGCTATTAATTAACAGAATGAACTACTAAGATACAATTCTCAGCAGACAAAACTCTTGCTGCCCTGGACTGTGCTCTTCAGGTCACGTTAGCTGCATGGGCAGGTATCACGAATGCTCAATCTTAACTATCCCAAATACAGCGAATGGGCACTTCCCTCTGTCTGCTTTTTAGTTTTGCTTTGCTTGGGGAATGAGACCAGTTATTACCATCTTCCTTACTCCTTGTCTATAGTGTCTATAGTGCTGTGCAAGTGAATAGTCCCACTGAATTTACTCAGTTTACCTGTTCACATTAAAAATAGTAGGTGCCTACAGGCTGCTGACAGGATTTCAGGGAGTAGGGGAGGGGGCAGCATGGTTGGTGATATTTGTAAAAGACATTTCAGGAAGATCTTGGGGTGGCTGCAGCACTGTTCAGCTGTGGAGGGCTTGATGTTGGCAGGGTTACACATTCCAGACTATTGCACAGGGGCAGTGGGTCAGGCTCCAAGGTAAAGGTGTGGGGAACCCCTGTGATGGGATAATTGTAGTTAAAGAGGAGCTGCGTGCTGCTCTGCTCCCAGGAGAATGCAAGGAAGCAGGAGAGGAGCTCATCCCTCTGGGCTGTCTCTGTCAGGCTTCTGGGCCAGAGCAGGACTTCTGCTTTTGGTAAGAAGAAGGGGAGAGGTGGTGTGCCTTCTAGCCATGGTGCTGTCTGATGGGCAGCTGATGTAGTTTATGAAAGCCTAATTCCTCACTCCTCTTGGCAACCTCTAGACTGAGAGACTGGAGCTGGCACGGTATGTTGTTAAACAAGGCCTTCTTGCCTGTCCCAATACCTTTTCCAGCATATGCCTGCTGGGTATGTGTGCTCTCTAAGGCAACCTGGGTACCAGACTGCTGCAGTTGCTTTCACATCACACAGACTTTGCTTTCTTAGGTTATCAAGCTGTGAACCTTTCCTGTGCACCTCTCCCCACCACACAGAATAAAGCCAATGGACCTGGTTGCTTTTGCAGCCTTTTCCTCCTGCCCAGGCTGCAACCTCTGGTTTGGTGGCCCCTGGCTGTGGATCCCTGCTAAAGTCTGTAGGCTTAGGCAAACCAAAATCCTGTGCAGTAAGTGCAGGGGAGCACTCGTGGGACAAGTATTGTTCCTGACTAATATAATATTGTCTGTAGTACTGGTAAAATCTTTTTATATGATCTTCTTTTGAAAGAAAAAAAAAACCACGGAACTGTGATCAGCAATTTCTAAATTAAAAAAAAAAAAGAAAAAAAAAGGATGAGATTGAAATTCTATTAAATCCACCAGTTCATAAACAAAGATCTCCTATGAGCAAATATTTCATATTTCATATGTAGTTGTTTAGTTGCATCACTTATGTATTTTCTACTATCATTTGTGCACTTTTAGAAATACTCTGTACCACACAGACAGTAAGTTGCTGATTTAGTATATGTGTTCTATGGAAGAGTGTATTTGTTGAGGTTATTCAGTTCTCATAGTTTGATCAGGTAGGGCACTAAAACACCATTCTCTGGCCATGTAGATAAGTTTGGTAAGTACAAATTTACTCAGTTCTGACTCACCCATTCTTTTAAAATTTTTCCATCTTTTACTCCTTGAAACATCGAAACTGAAGGAAAAATATGTTTAGCATATGTCATTGATCCAAGCATATCATGTGTTTTTTATCTCATATCTCTAAAGAGTGGATATGTGAGGGGGAAGGAGGACTAAAGTGGTACACAGTGAGCAAAGCCCTGGCACTTAGTGGCACTCAATAACAAAAAGAGAACTGCAACCTTACAGAAGAACACAAACATCTTGGTTGGCTTCTCTTGTGTGTCTGAGACGATTCAGACAGGATGCACACAATAGGTCAGCAATAGTTTCAGCATCGCTGAGTCGAGATGTGAATGTGGTGAGATATTTGGGATTCTAGTGTATTGTAACAAAGAAAGGCTGACACGTTGCATCATACTCACCGTTTTGACTTAATTAGCCTTTCTCCTACCATTCTGAGGCAATGGCATCAAGTAATGAAAAGGATGGGGAGCTGTGCTGAGTCTGTTCCTTCATCAATCCTAGAGCACCTTGTCCTAGCTAAAGGAACTTTTGTCTTTTTGAGTGATGTTGAGACTTATCAGTCTGCCTCAAAGGCACTGTTTGTTGCCCCCAGGTACTCTGACTTCTTCTTGTGCTTCATCCACATCTTCCTCAGCAAGCTGGGTGTCCCGTACAGGCTGCCTCCCGTCAGTGGCAGAGAAGCTTCTGCTCCTGGTGTCATGTTCAAGTCATACTCTGCCATCTTCCTCAAGCGCTGCCTACGGCTGGCAAATAAAGCACAGGAGGCTGGCATAAAGCATTTATCTCTGTGGTTTGTGCCCATCTTTACAATGATCAACCACTGAAAACTATGGTTATCACTGTCCCTGTGACACTGTCGCAGTGAGTTCAAATGTCACCCAGATCCACTCCTGAGTTAACCGTCTACTGATGAGATGCATTTACACTATGGTCAAACTGTTCCTTAATTACGTTTTAGAGAGAAAATGGCATGGACTCACTCTTCTGCAAGTGGGTGGTCATCCATGCTTGATCCTATGAGAGCCGGCTTCGCTGTGATGGGGAGGGCTAGCGATGTCGGAGGCTGCTGGAGGGAAAAGCAACAGCACGGATGAGTGGAAACCCAGCATTAGTCTGAGGAAAGAGGCTGTTTTTTACAACAGTGAACAAATACTGTACATCTCTTAGCAGGAGAACAAAGATTAGATCCTGACTGCTGTACCCTTGTCCGCACAAACACCGTTTGCTCATGTGAATGGTCACCGCAGCTTCGACACAGTGCTTGTATGAGCATGAATTTCTCCTACCAGAATAAAGTGGGAGCCTTGCAGAGATTTATATTCCTTATTTTTTATGCCCGGGTTCCTGAGGAACTGAGGCTTTCATACGGTTCTCTAGGGCTGGGCAGGAAGCAGCTTTCCCAGCCATCACCATTTCTTGAGCCTTAATGGACATTTCCCCTAAACTGGATACTTTTCGGTGTGCTCTGTAAGTATTTCAGGACTTCAAGATATTTGAAATTACTATTGCAAACATCCTTGGAAATTTGACCAGGATGATTGTTGTGAGGTGCAATTAGTTTAATTGCACAGAATGCTGTTAATTTTGACCATCCTACAATATTGAACGGCCATTTTCCTTGTGCATAGCCCAGCTACAGGCTAGCTCATACATTGTAACCATCTGAAAGGGCATTTTAAGGCATAAACTTTCTGTAGTTGGTCAGAAACTTCTCAGAAGACTATTTTCTGCTTGAAAATCTGTGTTTTGTTTTGTTTTTAAATGAGGGCTTTTGAAAATTGTTTCTGTAAGGAAAAGAGGAGGGGAGGAAAATATTTTACTGAAGCTGAGTCATTCTGAGCCAAAGCATTTTCTCATTACTAAAAAACAAATTTTCAGATTTTGTACAATGATTTTCCCATTGATGTTTTCAATTGGTCTGTTCATCTTTTCAGCATTACATTCTGCAGAGTATGAATTGTTTGATACTTCTCCATCCTAGAAATCCATGTTGTCCCAATTCATGTGATTCCCTGAGAAGCAAGAAGCTGATTCCTCACAGGTCTTGCAGGTGGCTAGGCATGCAGCAAGGCAGCCTGCCTGCTCCCCCCCCACAGGGCAGCTGTCCTGCTCCCAGCTGTGCAGCCCCTGGCATCAGTCACCTTTCAAGGCTGTAAAGAAGACTGGGAAACCTGCAAGTGCTGATGTAAACCAACACACTGTTACTGTCAGACGTGTTAACAGGTGTTAGGCTTTAAGATCCATCAGACAGTGGTATTTCATATTGCTACATTTACTTACCAAAGGTTTCCCATTTGACTGGTGATTACAAGGTTTGGATGTTTCTCGTTCAGTTATTCCCACTGTCAAACATAAGAAGCAGGGTATTATCAGTGTAAGTATCCCATTGGCACAGCTGGTATTAAAAGCATCCTTCCACGTGCTTAGGTCAAGCATGAAAACAGCCAAGATTCAGATTATAATCCAACCAGATTTGATTATAGCCAAAGGTGCAAAAATTTTCTTTTTTTCTGATCACGTACTGTGATGTCAAAATGAGTGATATTGAAACTGCTTAGTAATTACAGAAAATCATTTAGCTGCCCCTAGACTTTTCACATGAGACAAGGAACTGTGCTTAGACCAATTGGAAGCTCTCCCCTGCTGCTAACACTTAATGTATGTTGCATGTGTATGTGTACACATATGTATGTATTGGACTCAATGTTCTTTAAGGTCTTTTCCAACCCGAGTGATTCTATGATTCTATGTATGCACTTTTTTACGTATGTATATATAAAGTGTGCACTGTGAAGCTCCTCACCAGGTTGTCCTGTGTAGGAGCAAGGGGTCATTCTCCTTTCTGAATTGATCCAAGCAGTCACAGACAGCAGGCTGTGTTACATCCAGCACATCACGGGGAGGGATTTTAACCTCTCTGTCTGCCTGTTGCTGAGCGGGAAATCTCTGCTGTCCTCAAGCCTGGAGGTTAGCTTGCTGTCAGAGCGAGCACCCAGCCAAGAACTTATCCACGTGGAAATGTTCACTGCTATTCCTGCTAGTTGTGCCAAGGAAATAAATCAAGGAGGGATTCCAGACTTATTCCCGTGGAGCCAAATTCTCCCACGTGGCTGTGGGACTGTGGATTGGTTTTTTTTCTCCTCTTTTTTTCTGTTCCTGGCCATTTTGAGTTGTCTGCTCTTTTTTAAAAATAGTATTCAAGTAAGAAAAGAGTGGGGATTTACAGAAACACCAGGATTCACCAACACAGACAATACAATGAGACTCACGTTTGCTGCTACCAATGGAGTATAAACAATGACTGGAAGCATGAGAAATAATAAAGATGATGCTTATAGCACTGTCCCCAGCATGACTTAACAGTCAGAATTGTCTTGTCCTTCCGGGGGCAATAGTTGACTGTGATAAACATCTTAGCTAACCTTTCTCCTCCCACTTTCCCCCACCAGTAATTCCATTAGGTACCTAATTCCATTAGGTACCGTATCCCTCACATCAAATTTTAATTCAATAGCTTCCTCTCATCTTGTGTATTGGGTACTAACAGTATTCAGAAAGTGGCTCCAGGCATCAGTGCTCCAGCTTTTTGTTTATTTGTTTTATATTATCTGATTCTTCCCCTCAGCATTTCATTTTTATTAGACCCAGAAAAATGTCCTGGCCAAGTTTTGCAAAATATTTAAGCAAAAGTAAAGCCTTGTGGCTTCTGTTTGGTAAGTGCTCATCAGGACAGTGGTGGTGGGGTGCATTGTGAATGCCACTTCCAGAAGGTGCTATGGAAAGCCAAAGCACGGGACGAGGGATTTCCACCACTTCTACTCTGACTTTGCTCTGTATTTCCAAGATGAGCCCCTGTACAAAACGGAGTGTTTTTTCCCTGTAAAACAGATGCATATAAACACATATGTAATTATTTAATCAATAACCATGTGAAGCAAAGCACAGCTTTGGGTCCTGTAAGGAGTTTATTGTTCTGGCCTTCTACTCTTGGCTTCCTGCATGCTAGAATGGAGTGTCCTTCTGCTTTTATTTTTGTATGTTGTTACTAATGCTAGCAACAAGCATGCTGGTGTTCTCATCTGTACTATTTGCACATTTCTCACTTACCGTGAAAAACTGTTCACTCTATTACCCAGATTTCAATTAGTACTTTACTAAGCCTGAAGTCTCCTTATATTCAACACTCTCTATTTTGGGACCAGGAGCCATCTTTCCACAGACATTCTGCCTCATCCAGTGCACCATACAGTGTTCACTCAGAAAGTAGCTATTTATCCTTGGCCTTTTTCATTGTTCAGTACACAGTCCTATACCTTGTTTCTCCACTAGTGAATCTCCAAGGGCAGGACAAGTAATATTTTCATGGGCTTTTCTGTATTGCAGGCCGTTGTGGCCATCATCTTCACCAGTATTAAAACAAACAAACAAACAACCACAGAGAACTGTTTTGTAGCCTCCTGGAGGATAACAGGTTGTAGTGGGGAAACAGAGTACTGAGTTTAAGGTTAGAAATTCCCAGGATGAATCTTTCAGAAGACTGCTGTGGGATGCAGCCCTTCTTCCATACAGTTTTTGTGGCAGCTAGAAATGAGTGCTTCTGGGTGTCACAATCTGAATTGTGAAATGGGCACCCAGAAAAAAGGATATGTCAGCTGTACCAGCTGTGTGCACATCACCGAGGATGGTGACACACAGAGCTTAAGGAGCTAGTACAGGAACCTGGAGATTCACTGCTGAGTTCCCTGAGTACCTTCTGGGCCAGGATTCTACAAACAACTACGTTATGCTACACACACTTAGGGAGACCTGGAGGAGCTCTCCTGCCTTGAGCTCCTGATGAAATTGTCTTATCCTACGCTCCTTGCTTCCTTCTTCCACTCCTCCAACAAACCTCTTTGCCTCCCTTTTGTTCTCAGATCTCTTTTGCTGAACACAGTCTAACTTATTTTCAGATTCTTCCCATTTCACGTTTGGTATCCCAGTTTCTTTGCCCGGTCACAACTTTCTCCTGTTATGAGAACTGTTTCCTTAATTTTTCACTTTTATTTTTTGATCCCTCCATCCTTTCTCCCATTGGTGCCTATCTGTCACCTATTCCCCATTGCTTCCCCTCACCACAGACAACTTCTTCCCCCCTCAGTACCTCTCTGCCACCTGCTGCTCCTCAGGCACTCCTTCTCCACCCCCACCCCCTCTCCCCTCACCCCAGGTTGTTGTTTGGTCACATTTAGGCTCTGTTCCTGGTTTCAAATCTTTCTCCATAGTTCCAAACTCTGTTCCTTCGCAGTCATGCAGGCCCTGCTCTTGTCTACTCTGTTCAGAACAAGTGCCTTACAAGCATGGTGGATGCTTATTTGTGGTGTGAAGACTGTGCTCATTCATGGTAGAATCTGTTCTACACATTTAGCAACTTTTAACAGACAAACCAAACTTCCTATATCTCTACCGAACACGTGCTATATGGGATTTTTCAAAGATTTATGGTTTAATTGCAGCTGGGTGGTTTTTCATGGGAGAAAAATAGGTGTGGTTTTGATTAAAAGGCCATCCCATGCCAAACTCCATGTCCTTGCTTGAGTTTCTCCTTCCAAGCATAACACATCAGCTTTGAGCATACTGAACAAGCAGCCTGTTTGTTCATTTCCTTGTTTTTGCATTGGCAAATCCTATTTTTTCTTTCACAGGTTCTCACAAATATGATGAACAAGTTTTGGTTGAAAAAACAAAATCATGTCTGTGGCTGACATCCAGAATCTAAAAATTCATCTCAAATAATTATGTTCTGGCAAATTTTAAGTATCTGAACAGGAATCTTAAATAAAAAGATGAGTCAGGCAAGCCCAGTTATAAGCAGTCTATCATCCCTACAATACTGTCAGCTCTTAGAAAGGGAGAGTTTATGCATTTGAATAAAGCAAGCACTGCTTTATTAGCTTGCTTTTGCAGGCAGCAGGGCTCTGCAATGCCATGGTCTTAAATTCCACTGAGCGTTTTAAGCATGGAAATATTTTTCTATACGTAACAAGTCTGCTTTGATGCAGACCAGAAGACTGCAATATCTAAAATTGTTCTGAAGCTGTGCAGACCGCAAAGCCATCACTGAGGACTTACCGTGCTTGGGGCTGCAGGGTCCCTGCTGCCCACCCTGGCCCAAGCTGTGCACCTCTTCTTCTCTGTAGAGCACCTGGAAGAGGTCGCCGTGGTGGGGCTGCAGCTTGTCTGGCCGGTGGGGGCGACAGTCAGACACTGCTACCACCTGTGGTGAAGATGCAAAACCATCTTGTTACAGCTGGCCAGGGAGCGGGCCGCAAGCTGTCATTGTTAAAGTCACCTGGAGTCAACCCGGGTGAGAGCAGTGCAACACTTGTTCTTCTGATTGCTTTCCAGTCACTTGAGGGGAGTTTGTTGCTTGGGATTCATTGGGTGCACGTATGTCAACATTAGGCTCTGTGTAACTTGAACAGCATTCCTGAAAATGAGTCCGAACAAAATCAGATACTTTTCTATGTTGTTGAGTGCAGTGCCCCAGGTAATGAATGGGGGAGGCTGGAGCTAACGTGATCTTAAGGAAAACAGGGTAGTCACCAAGCAGATGGACCCACTGGTGACTGTTATCCAAGATGGTCCACAAACAACTGTCTCGAGAAGATTAAAGTCCTTAAATCAGTGAAAGAGAGGTTTAAACTTTGTTTCTTACATTCTTCCCTGAAGACCTGCTGCTGTCACTCAGAGAAGTTAAAGGAAGCAAAGATCCAAAGCAGTGAGGAAACAAGATGCATGACAAACCTTCAGACTGGTATCAGATGTGCACCTGCTGACTGATAGTTGCCCTATACCTGCTTTATGTATAAATACAGTTATTTTGTTTTTATGACGACTTAGACCAGCAAATTTACCAGCTTGCTACTGACAAGGAGCAGAAGGCCTTATTCCATCTACCGGTCTGCCTTCTAATATTCACTTGAGATAAAAACAAAACTGCATTCCGCTATGTCACCCTTGCGTTCATAAAATTGTTCATTTTCTTCAAATAAGTTTGAATTCAGTTTACTGTCAATGTGCCATATTCTGTGCATGATTTTCCAGGCAGATTTAAAAACTCATGCAAACAGATGTTTCCCAAAGTAGGAAAAAAAGCCCAAATCCAATGATATTTTACTTTTTTGATTCCACGTGTGCTTAGGAGCCTGGAAACCACCTATCTAGATCCCACCAACTGTCAGGACAAGGAGCAGGAAGGGCTCAACAGAAGGCAAAAATGCTGCTGGAAAGGTGTGGTGAGGTAACCAAAGCCTAATCTGAGCCCTAAGAGGGGTTTTCTTCCAGTTCGGCGAATCTTGGCACACAGCCTAACGCAGTGCTTTCTCTGTAAGCTACTTAAGGATGTGCCCAATGTTAAGTTAAAGCCAAAGGCACCGCTGATGTCCTTGAAGATAAACATGCGCGAGAGGTGGGCCCAGCTCTACTGACTGTGAATCTGGCGATGCTAGATAGGGCCAGGCTTCAGCCCTTCACTGGTCTTTCAGGAAGGAGGGGATGCTGGTGGTGGGAGGCCTGCAGGAGGCCAGGGAGGTGGCACGAGCTCCCCATACAGCTCCTGTGCTGGGGTCTGGTCAGCAGCCCTCTGCATTGCCAAACCTTGTGAGCTGCTTAGCAGGGACATCTCTCTGACAGCACAGTGTCAGCAGTGGAGTCACCTGTCCTCATTACAGGTATGGTGTGGCCATGACCAGAGGGGCGTTTTTCATGACAGCCCCACTGCCAGAGAGGCTGCCTGTGGAACCAAGCTCTTCTGGCTTTCAAGGAATGCTGCAAAGCTCAGCTTTCCCACCAACTCTGGAAACACATGCAGTACTTTTGCTCACACTCAATTTCCTTTGGTGCATGGTGGAAAAGTCTGCAGCCTTCTCCTACCAAAACGCAAGCTTTTGCTTGCATGGAAAGAGAATTTTTGGTAAGTAGGATGCTGGCAGCCGTATTCTCTATTCCTAAAAGTGCTTATTTGATTAGCATAAACCACTGATTTGAAACCTACCAATCTGCCTGTGCATTGCAAAGGATAACATTTAGTTTGAACTCTGTTACTTGCAGGAATTATTTAGGCACATTATCTGTGTTTCTCCAGGTGTCTTGTTACATACCATTCACCTTCCAGCAAATTTCAATGCCATTTGCCATTACAGTCATGGACAGCAGCCCCATCTCCACAGCACATCTTCAGTTAACATTTTTGTTTGCAGCATTTGGCAGTAGTACACTTTGGGAGTTATTTATCTCCTAAGTCAAGACTTCACCGTGACTTTGACCACCTCACACATTACTATAATACATAAAGACTTATCTAGGTCAGGAATCTAAACCTGCTGCAGCACAGTTTTGATCTAAAGTAGAGCTGACATTTCTCTAGGGTACCTGGGGTGAGGCAGAAGGATCAGCGGGAAGTCACTTTTCTTTTCTAAATGTACCAGGAAATTCAAATCTTGTGTGAATGGCAGAGTCATCCAAACTCTGCAGAATTAGAGAACTACTCTTAAAATAATTATCTGTTTAAATATGTAAGTTGTTCATTCTGTTTGCAGGATGCTTATTCTGAATTCAGAGCTCAATGAAATATATTTTTATTTTCCAGTGCAGGACAGTGCAGAGGCTGCTCCAGCAACCCCATCAGCACTCCTGGAATCAAAGCCCCAGGAAGGTGACAAACATCTCAATTTGGGTAAAACTGTGAAGCTTAGAGGCTGGACAGTGAGGTTATTTTCTTATTAATGGAGGAAATGTCAGATTTTTGAAGTTAGGCTCCTTCTGATGGGCTAATGCTAATCTCATTTTTAATGTGGCTGCACTGGGACCTGTAGAGGTATTTGTCAGTTTTCTGCAAAGCTTCCCTGTACTCGTGACAAAAGTGGTTTTAAAGTTCCAGCCATTGATTTGGAGGATAAGAGTGCAAGGAAAAAAAAAGGAAGGATCTACTGGCGCTGGGAATAACTTTTTATAGGACAATAGGGGCTGCAAATATCAATATTGGTGAAACAGTTTTTAAAAAGAAGGTTTCCCCCTTCCACAGGCGTGATTGTGCTCTCGGAATGGATTTTCAAATGTCATGGAAGTTACCTCCCAATGTCAGTCATTTGAATGTTAAATCACTTAATGCTACACCACTTGAGTATTTCTGTTGTGAAAAAAGCCTGGCAGATGTCCATGTTGCTAACTATTTTTGCCCTTCTCCGGGATTTAAAGTCATGTCCACTACAGTCACCAAAGCAGAAGCTCTCAAAGCAGAAGCTGAGGCATTTCTGCAACACTGACTGCAGGTGCGAAAGTAAAAGTGAAAAATAAATAATCATTCTGCTACTCCAGTGCGGGTTAGAAATTGGCAATCCCAATTTCCTTACAGGCATGTATATATTCCAGTATATGCAATTTATCTGAATGGTTGCACATTAGCTGCAAGCAGCTGTAAGCACTGAAAAAGTAGAATGCACTCGGCAAAGAGTTGACTGTGCAAATTATGCTGGTTTGCAAGCCTTGTCTAGCTGGGTCTGCAAACCATTCCTTAGGCTTGGTGCTTCTGCTGCTAATAGGATGCTGTGTGCATCATGACTAAGGGCCAATCAAAGGATGTCTGTAATTGAGGTCAGGAAAGCCCCAAAGGTAAAAAAAAATCACATCAAAATGCAGCAACAAAATGGGGACTTTCCTCTCTTATTTTCTTAGATCTTTGTGAGAATAGTGCTGCTACACTGATCCAACCCAATAAATATTACAGACTCCCACATGATGGAGAGAACTTTCTAAACATAACAGACCTATGGTTGTCCTAGCTTTTGATGAGAGCTAGCTGAGCTAGCTGAAAAATTTCCACCTGAACAGGATTATGAGAAAGTTCTGATTAGAAATCTGGTCATTTGGTTATGGAAGTACTTTTTTTCTTTAAAAAAATAAAAAAAAAAAAA
>NW_024962263.1:57618397-57721469 GCF_019238085.1 Lagopus leucura | reverse complement strand
CCCCCCCCCCCCCCCCCCCCCCCCCCCCCCCCCCCCCCCCAAAGAAGCCCTTATCTAAGCATTCTGTTTTATTTAGTCATAATTGTTCTTTTTTTCTTTTGCATTCTTATGCTATTTTTACATTATGTGACAAAACATATTGAGGACATAGCAAATAAAAAAAGGAGTATCTCAAAATGGCTTATTTTGAGCATCACAAAGACATTAAATTTTGTCCTCTGTTGGGATGAAGAGTCATGTTGAAACCTCTGCTTGAGTGATGAAAAGAAGATTTTCACAAACCGAGAAAATACATACATGTATGTTTTTCACTCAAACGCCAGAGGTCTGTTACTGATTCTTCCGAGGTGCACTTGAAGCATTCTGTGAATTATCCTGTGGTTTGCTTTGTTACCCAGGAGATGGGATTGAATGTGGTAAGGTTTTTCCCAGTGCACAGGTAAGTGTGATAAGCAGAGGGACCTACTGTGCCAGACGGAGATTAGGGAATCTGGACTGTGAAGAGGAGTGTGTCTACAAATGGGGATCAGGCAGGGAATCAGAGCATGGGAAGAGGAAAGAGCATGGAATGAAGCATTTCAATGAAGTGCTGGAGAAATGCCTGTGTCTGTAGGGAGAATACTTTGACAGAAGGGTCTCTCTGAAAGGTTTAAGAATTCTTGGAGAGGTGCATGGAGGTCTAAGAGGTATAAGAGTGCTTACAAGTTATGAACGTGCAAGAAGTGTGGCTATCATACCTGTAAGATAGAACTGTGATAAAAGGATCGTGGAATGAGTTGTGTGTAGGCTAAATGCATTTAAGGAGGAAAAAATGGCTCTGAAGACAAGAAAACTTGAACCAAACTAACATGTATGAATGTCTAAACTTGGAGAATGTTTTCTCACTCTGTTCAGCTCTTTTTGTATTGCTGTTATTGTCACATAATAATTATGCCCAGAAGATGTAATCAGGGGCAAAAAATATTTACAGACCTATTGAAAAGAAACATTCAGTGGAGGGAAAGTGGAGAAGAAAAAAGCTGGGATTGCATGGCAGAGGGCTGCAGGAAACGTTCATCTGATTTCCTTTCTTAGGCAGGAGTGAGCACTGTGCTGAGTGGTGGGTTGGAGAGACAGGAGAGGACCATATGCAGCTGCATGTTGCTGAGCTACATAGGTGCCAGGTTATCCCTGTGCCACCAGGATCAAGGGGCAAGCATCCTCCTGTTGCTCTCTCAGAGCCGTTTCTCTGGGAGGAGATTACAGCTCATTGCTTGCTGTTTTCCTCCCATATTCCCTGGGAAATGTGGTACTGGCTCCTTGATTGCATGTGCATTGCTACAATTTGCTTGCTGTCCTTCTGGCAGTGTTATTAGTGCTTTGTGGATAAGAATTAAGTCTGTGAGTCCCTCAGATGACCCGTGTTGATAAGCTACGTTCATTTTTACTAGCTCTGCACAAAGACCTTACTTTTTTAAGAGTTTCAAAGCGCTCGTGTGATAATCTGTAAGTACAGACTGAATCATCTGTAGCTGTACAGGAACTGCCCTTTCTGTTTCTCACCCCACTCCCTACACCAGATGCTGCAGCATTTCTTTGCCCTGAAAGATCTGCTTCCCATTTCTCCATAGCATTTTGAAGGATAAGCTTAACCAACTAGAAAGAAAACAAAAGAGTGGGAGAGAAATTTTTCTTACGCTCTTTGTCAGGATGTGATGCGTGCTTTTGGCTCTCCTTCGGGCAGGACTACATGCTGTGAAAAGAACAGAAACGTGGTCAGGGTTGGGCAGAAGTGGACAAGCTCAAATAGCACACCAGAGCAGTGGCCATTGAAGGTAATGGTGAAGATCTTGCTGGTTTGTGGTGCCGGAAGACCAGTAGCAGGCTTTCCTGTCCTGCTGCAGGAGGGAATACAATGGGGAAGAGCCTTCAGAGAGGATCCTGGTGTTAGGCACTTGCTGGAGGCCCTGCACATGAGCCTGCTGGCTCTTCTGTTAGCTCCCATGAAGCCTGTGCTGGGTGGCAGAGAAAAAGGTGAGGGCTGGAGACAGCTAGTGTGGGATAAATAATTGCTATTAAAAAAAAACAAGAAACATTTCAGTATCTTTAAGCTGTTTCTCATTACTTTGAGATGCTGTAGCTGTGCTATAGTGGTGAGATTATGTCAAGTATGTCTCTGAGATGCTTCCATGGGGATTTATTGAGGGCGTGGTGGGAAGAAAGGAAGGATTTAAGGAAAATTCAAGCTGAAACAACCCAAAAGAAAGTCTTTTTCTTAATGTTACTTCAGAAATGATCTTCTGGCTATAAAATAGACATTTGTGGGCATGGGGAAAGAGCCTTCCTGAAGTTCCTGTGCTTCTCCTATGGGTGTCCAGGAGGAATCTGCCATTTCCTACCTGAGGGTGTGACCGTGCCTCCTGCCTGATGGATGGGAGTCTTTGGTGGAAAGCTCTTCCATCCAGTCAGCTTAGACCATGACTTGTACCTGCATTAACTTTGGAGAGGCCAACCACTGTATCTAGATACAGACTTCCAGTAATATCAGACTGCTTCATTGTGTTATTCCAGATTTACTGCACTGTGTCCAAGGTACAACACACTTCATCCACTCCTTTTTTTCACTTGTCAGAATATCCCATTCAGTTCTTTAACTTTATGAGGCATTTTCCTTGAAGCTTTTTCTGAACTTTATTTCTTAAATCCATGAAGACACCAAAATCCCAGGCAAAACAGAAAGACTAGCTACAAGACACATGAGATACCTGGATCATAAGCCAGGTTTTTGACTGGACATTGCATTCACACTGAAGTGATCGGTTTTGGATGGTCATTTTTGGACACAGCAAGGGCTGATTAAACGTTCTTCCAGTTTGACTTGAAAATTATTCTCCCAGCTCTCATTATATCTTACTCTTTGCACTTTAAAATTAATTACCCTTCCTGTATGCAGAATACAGGTGTTATGACTATGGGATTTAGCAGCTGGTTACAAAAAACAACCTGCAAAAAAACCTACAAAATTTAGTTGTGTTTAATTCCAATTCTAAATGCTGACCCTGAGGGCAAGGCATGTGAAGGGAGGCTTCCCTTTCAGGCTGTGTTTATAGCCCACAGGCATTGAAGAGTCAGGAAAATGACTGTTGCTCTCTAAGTGAGTTTTCCTTTACATTTTTGGGATCCAGGAGCTGCCATGCTTAGTACTGCCATGCGTTAATATCTGTGAAGATGTTTGGAAATGTGGAAACAGCTGGATAAACTGAAGCTTCTCATTACTGCAGCTGCAGTGAAGCTGCAGAGAATTCCGGCCTTGAGATCTGAAGTTCTGAAGGACCTAGGTCTGCTGATCCTGCTATTCCTGCTACCTCTGGGGCATGGATGAGTGGTGGCAGTGGTGGCCTCCCCCATGCTGAGTACTGCTGCCCGTGTCACAGCCTCTCTAATGGCGTGAAGAACAACTTCAGATGCCACAGTGAGGATGCAAGTACTGAGCAGTAGGACCCCATCAGACAGAAACAGAGTCTTGGCCAAGCTCTGCCCTCGGTGAAGCAGGAAGTAACAGGAGGTGCCACGTCTTGTCCAAGTCTCCTGCTGAAGTACAGTGTTTCCACACGTATCACAAGTGAGTTATTTGCCTGCACAAAGCCAGAGAATGTGCTAAGCTGTCAGCTTGATCGCAGTCTGCTCTGGGAGGTGACTCAAGGATCCTCAAGGATCCCCAGTGCCTTCTCCTGCATGAGCAGTTTTATATTTTAGAGCACTGCAAGTGTGGGGTGAAAACCACACAAACATGATGAAAGTTGTTTTCTGCAAATGTGTTCTATCTTGCTTTTGAAGCTGCCACAATGACTTTACTGGTGGTATTGCACTGTGTGCAGGCTAATATTACTAATTGTTCATGAGCACTTTAATTAAATCCAAGTGTAGAAAAGTTCAGTGGCACAAAGGATCATCTTAATGATTTATGTATTTTACTGGTTAACGCGTGGAGCTCAGTTTCTGTATATTGTTACCAAAAGCAAGTACTGTTGTGCTGCTATTGGCACCCAGGCTGGTGCACGACAAACCGTATATTAATGTGCCTAATGGCAATAAATGTTCATCTTTTCAGAGTACATACAATCCACAGACTGACTCACAGCTTGTCATCTGCCAGCGTATGTGGTGAATGGCTTACATGGGCTGAAGAAAGGGAAGGCATCAAAGGGAAGTCACAGCACCAGCAAACACGCAATTACTTGAATAGCCATTGAAAGAAGAGTGAATCGCGGAGGTAGATGTAAGTGACCCACTTGCACAGGAATACAATGGCAACAATGAAATCAGTGGGGTTGCAGGGCTCTCCCTGCAAACATGATTTTTCTGCAGGGAGTGGGAAGGCAAGGCTGAATTCTTGCAGATGCTGTTTCTGGATTTGCCTGCAAGAGGCTGTTTGTGTGTGCAGTCCAGATTTCAGGCAACAAAAACGATTACGGTGAGGGTTCACTTTGTCATTTCCACTTATATTCTGAAATTAAGCAGCTGAGAGTGCAGGCTTGCAGCTTGCAAGAAGATATCTGATCTGCCCTCACAATTTGTTTTCCCTGCTTTTACCTGCTTTCTTCTTGTTGCTGAAATACGCAGCTATTGAGTTTAAACTAATTTGCTCAATCAAATGCAGACCGGATTTTGTCCGGTTCTTACTCTTCATTACAAGCAATTAATGTTAATCATGCATTCATTTTGAGGGCATGGCTTTGGAAATGTTCCACTTACTGAGGCAGCAGACTTAAATTCCACATTCATGCGGTTCACCCAGTTCATCCGAGCTGCTAACTGCTCCCAGAACTTCATTTTCTTTTCTATCACATAGAATAGCCACGCAGTTGCAAGCTGTCACTTTAGCAATTACCTCATAGGTGTGCGAACGCTGATTCCAAATCTCCCAGTTTTGCCTGTGCAAAGATTTTGCACAGCCACAATGTGGAGGCACCTGCACGGCTCAGCTCCAGCGAGAAGCAGGGAGCGCCGAGCTGGCAGCACAACGCAGCACAGAGAGCAGACAGATGAGCTGCTCCTTTAAAGGTTTCACTAAGGATAACGCGCTCCGTCCATCCAAAAGACAACACCATCCCCGTTATTACAGTTCTGATGTACTCACATTTGGATGAAATCACGGTGGTGAAAACTTCTAAATTTTCGTCGCTGCAGCTGTAAATCTGGTGCATTTTCCACCTCTCTCTCCTGACTGCCTTTCAGCTTCACGCAACTGCTCTGAACTTCTGGTAAATAGGTTTCACTAATCCAATCTGGCTCTGTGATCATTGTCCAGATCTACAAAGGACAGACTGATGCTGTGATCTCATCTCATTCCATATTCTTCATCGCAACATTTTCTGCTCCCATCTGCCTTTGTATGAATACTGTGAATGCAAAGATTTAATTTAGCTGTTACTTAAGTCTCTGCCCAGATAGGAACATTTTGTCCTTTTACCGGTTTGGAGAATCCTCTGCAATAAACGGCTAATAATAAAGTCTGCTCTGTGCAGCCAGTGTACGGCAAGGAGACTTTATAGCAGTACTGCAAGGAATTTTAAAACAAGTTGGGATACATTTGGTATAGTTCAACACATTTAGCATGAAATGTGGCTGTTCCTATGTAATGAGGACTTGATTCTGTGTGTATTAAGGAAGGTGTTTTGTGCTCCGCCCATAAGTTCATAAACTCGTACCTAAATACTGGGCATGTCAGTGTTAAATTTCAAACACAGATGTCTAAAGGAGGGCACATCAGGCAGGCATCCATAGGGCTGCACGAACATCCCCTGTGCTTTAATAGTTCTGGAGAGATGGCAGGTGGCCCAGTCATGGACTGGTTCCTATATAACTTGAAGGATTTGGGCCTCGTTCTACATTTATGCACTTCTAGAGGGGCTCCTGTCCAAAGGTTTCAAGTGCATTCCCTCATGTCATCAGAAATTGTCCTTTTCCACATCTGTGGAAATGAGTCCCTTCAAGCTCTGCTGGCTTACTGCTGCCGTGGGCATCTGAGCTCCAACATGTTGGCTTGCAGGCTTCGGCAACAGATGTAGCAGAAACACTTTTCAAGTGCTAACAATGATATTAAATTATATCAGCCCAATGAATAGCCATCATTACGAGCATGTGTGTGTAATTAGCACAAAAACCAGCGCTGTCTTCTCCCATAGAAGACTGCCACCAAGTCCCAGATGGACCGTGCCAGCAGACATGTGCTGTCACTGACATGTTTGTGTCATGTTTCTTTGAAAAAATAAATATTGGTCAAATACGCATGCTGAGCCTAGAAGTATTTTTCTTTCTTTTGGTTCTGTGGAAAGCGTCACTGTTTCAAGAAATAACTGACTGAAGAGAGGCTGCTATCACTTGTTACATCCCAGGGCAGCCTCCTGCTGTCCAAGGGCAGGAAATCTATTGCGGGGCCAGGGCATTGTTCCAGGAAGCCGTGCAGTGCGTAGAATGGGCAGTGGGACAGCAGTATAATCACGCAAAAGTTCAATTAGTTTTTGATTTATTGTGCCACATGTTCTGCTTGTATGACTGATGTCATTAACATCAGGCTTGGCTGCCGTGTTCATCTGTCTCTGCCCAGCTCCCCAAACGTGCACGTGCTCAACAGATGGGGAGTTTCATGGGCTTGAATGGAATTGCTTATGCCACTATTGTTCTTGTGTCAAGCAATCAAACCAAATCCATTACCCACCAATAAAAAGATCAGCGCACCGTCCATTCAGTGGTGAATAGAGCAGAGGCGGTTATGCAGGGAGGATTTAATGCTTTAAAAAGGATAAAAAAAATAATGAAGAGCAACACTGAATAGTAGGAGGGAAAAAGAAAAAAAAGTATAACACATCTAACCCTCCCCTTATCACACCTTTGGCTATTCAGACTTCTTATAAGAAGTACTCTGGATCTGGGTCATTCCTTTTCTGGTTGTAGGTATGATCTAGGGATATTTTTAAACCTCAGCTAGGGGTTAGCGTTAGAACCAATGTTCAGCATTTCATTATGTTGAGGGGTGGCATGGATGTGGAAATTGAAGTGAGATTTAAGAGTAAAAATCTGGTCACTGCTTTACAGGCTAGGGTTTGAATAGGTAGCTTTGAACAACTGCCTCTGCAAGGGTGCTGTTGCTCTGGGAATAAATCTGTACAGAGGGGCTGAGAAAAGGTGCTTACAGCCCTTCCATACAGAAAACAGGACTGAGGAGGGACAACATACTGCATGTTTCACGTGAGATCATCACCTGGGAATGGATTTTCCTTATTTATGAAATGGAGTTGGGCATTTCATTCTGCCCAACAGGCAGTCAAGCACTGTAAATGCCTTGGGTTTTGCAGGATATCTTAATGTGTCATCAAGAAAAGGACCACAACGCGTCCTGAGTGACATTCTTCTAGCTCTTTGGGGATTATTCTGGACAAATGATCTTGGTTCATACAGCTGCAACAGACAAAATCTTTTGAAGAATAGCATGGCAGTAATTTAGACTTGGAGAGGACACCCATGACCCCAGTGTCCAACCTAAGAAGTGCATGTAGACTTACATCAGACAATTTCACACTACCTCCCTTTAACTGCTGGTGGACTTAGAAAGAGCTCGGTCTGTAGTGGGAGCAGAAAACCACATGTGCCTACTGATTCTGTAGATCCTTTTTCTTTATCTCATTGACTTATATAAAATATCCAGAAACTAGGCTAAAATTTAGTTTCACATTTGAGTCTCTCTGACTGAAGACTCCCATGCTGGCATTTGGAATCCAAGTGGTTCAAATTCCTGACTGTGGGCTGTGGTACATCTCTGTTTACCAAATTCAACTCCCAGCGTTGTCAGTTCATGATAAAAACATGTGCTGGTGGAAGAACCTGGTGACCAAAGGTGAGTGAGGACAACTGAAGAGGAGGAGGAGGAGGACACCTCAGGACATATCAACAGACATATGGCATCTGCCTAAACATCCACCTTACCTAATCTGCAGGCCTGAAACAGGGAAGGCATTTGATATTGGGATGTGGGCAAAAAGGAGGGTGATGTTGGTAAGTCGAAGAGCCATGTGCTGAGGCAGAAAAAATTAGTAATAACAACATAAGCAGAAAATCCCATGGTGACCCAGAAGGTGTTGAAATGTCATGCTGGGGAAGCAGAAGGGTGCTTCTCCCAAGGACTGGATCTATTCAGGCACATCTAGAAGAAACAAGTGTAGATGCTTCTCCTGTTCGCCAAGTTTGCTGTAGCTGGAAAACTTCAAACTAATAGAACAAAACTAATTTTTAATTAAGGTCACCAAAAAATTAATTAAAACTTGGAGTGATTTAAGACAAGTATCGAAACCTCTAGGCCTTACTTACACAGGCCTCTGAAAACAAATGAATGCCTTTCTAATACAGTATCTTTCCAGGGGAGCCAATGGGAAGCATCCCTGTATTTTCAGCATACACGGCACTGCCAAGGGATTCCCTGGCTGGCGCAGGACAGAGCTCTCCCCAGGTCAGGTCCCAGGGCTCCTGCTGGATCTTAGACCCTCTTGCGTAAGAGGCGAATCTAATCCGTACTGAAGCCACTTGAGCCTATTTCTTACCGTTAGCTGGGCAATATGATAAGGATAAACCGCAGGTATTTTTGGAATAGGATTGTGAAGGCAAAGGTATGCACAGTTAACCACTCAAAAATAAGATGGGATAATACTACACATGCCTGCTGCTGATGCTTACCCTAAAACAGTTCTGCGTGATGCGGTGCACACAGTAGATTCTTGTGGCAAGAAAATAGCTTTGTTTGATTTTAAAGCCACAGAATCGCAACTGACAATGACAGAAAAGTAAAACCAACAGCAAGAGCACAATGTGAAGTTATTTTGTCATGCATAGCCTGCTATTTCCCTGTGAGTGAATGGAAAAGAGAGATGGCTTTGCTACCCACAGTTTCAGCTAAATCTTACTGTACTGTGCAAAACTAGTTCCAAATCAGGGTGTTGCTGTACATCTGAATGGTCTGCAGATAACCGAAGAATTTTCAGAAGTAACATTTCCTTTTGCTGGCAGCTGCTAATGGCTGATTTTATCCAGATGGGAATAAGAAGACTGGGGCGCTAACAAAACATTGTGAGCTTTACACTCACTACAGGGGATGAGGAAAGATGCCGATGTCTGCAGTTTGAAAGGGCTGATGCATGAATACCTCCTCTGGTAATCAGGAAAGGAAAGAGCAACCAGACCTGGAAGCAGGCTGAAAGCATCCCCACTAGTTACAGAAAGATACTGCAGGATCCTGAGGAAACAACAACAAAACAGCCTGCTTGGTGCCTCCTGAAAAAGTTACATCCAGATAATTGGACATTCACAAATTTGCCCTAAGCTTGTAAAACACACTTGAGTAAGCCCATACAATGATTTGTAAGGAGCACAATGCCCAGCCCTGCAAAGTTCAAGTCCTGTGTAGCTTGTGCCAGCAGCAGGATTGCATTGAGCTAGCATTAATGCCAGGGCCAATGCTGTGTATCCCAGCTGACATGTGGAAGCTTACAAGCGTTCATATGCTGGTCTGGTATAATCCACAGAAAGAATTAAAAATGCCACCAAATGAGGGATATGTTCAAATCAGGCTGTGATAACAGTTTATTAAGATGCTGAACTTCATTTCTATTCGTCCTTGATTTTTCAAGCTATTTTATCAACATTCTTTATTCCCTGGTAAGGCACTATAAGGCACTATTCTTGGATGGGGCTTGTTCACTCTCATGTTTTCTCTTTCAAACATTTTAAGATTATTTTGACTACTGGCCCCTGATAAGAATATAGCCATATCTGGACAAACACACACCTTAATTAAAGCTTGTCACACAGTTTCTGGATTTGAGCAGTGGGAGCTCTCTTGCTACAACTGCAGAAAGTATCTCACATCCCACACTGCTTGGATAATTATGCAAAAACTGCTTGGGATTCCCCCCATGGATAAGTCCAAAAGAGTGAGGCAGCATGAACTGCCTCCTTATTTGTATCTACTGTGCCCTCATGAGCCATCAGGCTTTTTCTGCTGTGTGTCACACATGCTCTGTGGGATGAAGGTCTTTTGTGGATATCGGATTGCAATCCCATCTCTAGAAGTTCTGTGTGAAAATGAGATTCGATTTAAAATGAGGAACATCACTGTGGGAACTCTGAGACTAGAAAACAGGAATAGGGAATGCAAGGAGCTGCACTGAGGGTGGAAAGCAGGACTGAGCACAGGGAGCACTCTTCTGTGTAGATTTAAGCTATGGTGCCAGCGAGGAAACATAGGAGATGGTACTGCGGCGGAGGAGGATTTAGAATGGGGTAAGAGCATTATAGAATGGTTGGCTCTTCCAAACATGGGACTTCAGAGAAACTGTTGTGTGAGAATGGTACTAAATGGTCCTACGACTTTGAATGTGGAAGGGGAAACTGGGGACATCCCCCAGTAGCAATTGTCCTAAAAGGCTTTTTGGGAGGATGAGGTGGGTTATCTGCTCTCCCTGCTGATTTGGTCTTCGGCCTCTCTTCTGGCACTGCCAGCATAGGTGTCAAAGATCTTCTGCTTTAATACCTGACTTGTTTCTAGGAATCTGATTAAAGTAGATCACCTCAGATAACAAGAGGAATTAAAGCTGCAAATACAGAGGAGAGGATTTTCAAGCTCATAAGCTACATAGAGGTCAGTCATTTTCAAGTCGTGCAGCCTCCAAGAATTCTGATTTTCACAGAACTGATGATCTCTATTTGTCCTTTTCATCTTCCCTATTAGTCTTTACACTTCGATACTCAGTTAATTCAGTTTGGGTTGTAATCCATTCAGCTGCTTTGCCCACTACCTGGCACATGCTGGTACAGAGGTGAGCCTAGGAGAGGGAAAACTAAATGGGAACAGGAAGAGTTATTGAGACTTCTCATGGAATCATGGAATATCCTGAGTGGGATCCACAAGGATCACGGAGTCCAGCTTCTGGCTCCACACAGCACCACCCAAAACCAAACCCTGTGTCTGAAAGCACTGTCAGCTCACTGAACTCCATCACCTTGGTGCCATGCCCACCGCCCTGTGGCGCAGACCCTTTCCCTAACCCCCAGCTGCCCTCCCCTCACACAGCTCCATACCGT
The DNA here is from genome assembly GCF_019238085.1 of Lagopus leucura. Lineage (NCBI taxonomy): Eukaryota > Metazoa > Chordata > Aves > Galliformes > Phasianidae > Lagopus > Lagopus leucura. Next base: position 57,710,357 of record NW_024962263.1, on the reverse strand, counting down.
TCCCTCAGGCCCTGTTGCTGTCACACAGAGCAGAGCTCAGTGCTGCCCTCCGCTCCCTGTGAGGAGCTGCAGCTGCCATCAGGCCTCCCCTCAGCTCCTCTGCTTTGGGCTGTGCAAACCCTCACTTGCTCCTCACACACCTTGCCCTCTTCAGCCTTCACCATCTCTGTCGCTCTCTTTTGGATGCTCTCTAATAGTTGTATGTATTCCTTATACTGTGGCCAAACCGCACCCAGAGCTCGAGGTGAGGCTACATATGGCAAACTTAGTAACTGCACAGTGCTTAAGCTCAGCTTAGCCATTCCCCTGCAGTCCAGCACTTCTATATCCTCTCATTCTGACCAAAAAGCAAGATACAGACTCCTCAATTTCATCCCTTTCTTTCAACTTTTTGTCCTCTGGCTGGTAACCACAGTTTTATAGTTAAGCTCAATGTCTCAGCTGTACCGTATACCTATGTCAGTACAAAGGTGAATTTACCAGTGCCTTGTTTGCTATGCAGATGCCTCCAGCGAAGCACAACACGCTGGGCCCTCCCCATCCACCAGCTGCCCCACACCATTGCTGAGCAGCGGTTGGTGCAGTTGGCTCAGCCCTGCTGGGCAGCTCCCTGAGCTGCCATTACTGCCGTTAGTCAGCGATGTTATTCCTTCTGACACCAGAAGTCAGAAATGGTTACTGTACTACCAAAATGTGTCCCTGAGCTCTGTGCTCACTTTTTATAACGGAGTACTTCTAGTTTTAGAACTTCCATTTAAAATACAAATACAGCAGCTACGAATTACATCAGCATGACTGTGCTGGGAACTGAACAGTGGAGATGGCTGCATGAAGGCTGAGGGATGTGCTGTTTGCTCTGCCAGGATGTCATCGCTGCTTCGCATGCTGACCTGGCAGCTCCAGAGCAAAGCCTTCCCTCCACAGCTCACGCCTGGAGCACAAACCACACCTCTGGACAGTGCACAGAGAGAAATGGGAGAGAGAAAAGCAGAGAGACAAGCCAGGAACGCAGCTGTGAGCGTGTCCTGACAGGACACTCTGCTCTGGGAGTGGGAGCAGAGGCTGAAGCCCTCCGGGAGGGGAAAGAGTGCTGCTGCTCACACACACAGCGTGGATGCTGCTTCAACCCTTCCCTGCTTGGAAAGGTGACTGTGGAGAAGGACTGAGACACTGAAACGAGTTAGGCAGCCTGTGAGACTTCAGTAGTGTGAAGGAAATGTGATTCAGGTGCCGCCTGTGGGAATCCCCATTTCTCACTGCTCTGATAAGCACACAGTGACAGCCACCGGTCTCTTGGAAAATGGATTACAGCCACCAACTCCTGCACACAAATGGCTGAACAGCCACTTCATGGTCACTGGAGACACACTGCAGGTCTGGGCTGGTGACCAGAGGGGAAAAGGCTTTCTTTGTCTGTCTGAATCCCTGCAGCACTCAGATCCGCAATCAGGGGCAAGTTCTGATCTAAATGACCATTAATCTTCCTTGGGGTGAACAGGTCAGAACGGCAAGTTATTCAATGTTAACTGTTTTTTATGCCTGCAGAAAAGCTTCTTCTTTATTTCCAATGTGGCCTTAGAACACAGAGCAACACTTAAACATCCCAACGCTTACAGGGATTTTTTGAAGGTGATGTCAGCTTTAGATAGATGACAAATTCCATAGAAAGTGTCAGCCCCCTACAGCTGTGTCCATAGGATACCAACAATGCCACACAATGCTGTCCTTAAATTGCATTAAGGCAAGTGACAATGACACAGAATGAAGCAATAATGTATTGGAGCTGCTGACAATCGGTCTTTAACATGTGCTATCCATTTGACTGCAGGTGTAAATCAGCATTTCAATGTCAAGTTGCTAATTTAAGGCTGTATGGTCAAACACTCAGATAGCACACCCCATGAAAAACTCCAGCATATTGTTAAAGTGGGTCAAAGTCACTACAAGTCAGTGAACACAGAGAAGTTGTTCCACACCGATAAATTCGTGTTTGTGCTGTGATATATATTTCATGATACAGCAGTCTCAGATCAAATTAAACATGTAAGGGAGCTGAGCCCACAGTATGGCTCCTGTTGCTGCTGGATTGAAGCATTGGAACAGGCTGCTCAGCGAGGTGGTGGAGTTACCTGCCATTCCTGAAGGTGTTCAAGGAAAGGGTACATGTTGCACTGAGCGACGTGGGTTAGTGAGCACGGTGCTGGTAGGTCGATGGCTGTAATTAGATGATCTTAGTGCTGTTTCCAACCTTAATGAATCTATGATTATACAGGTTGACCCGTGCTGCCCACATCGATAGCAGAACCAGGCTCTGCAATGTGATGTCAATGGCCAGCGCTCTTGAAAGGATATGCCACAATTCCTCTGCTTTTACTTGGCTGTGCCTCTTCATGAAGAATTTCCCTCTGCTATTAATAAGAAACCAGTTAACTTAAGGGCGTGAATAAACATTCCACTGAGCTGTGTCAAGATAATCCTTTATCTTACTGTTATTATTTGGCTGTATGATGTTTCTACTATCTCCCTTGTGATAGCCATCTCAGCACAATGGTGAAAAGAGAAAATGGCTTTTTTTTTTTGCCTAATGGAAGCCCCAAATTGGCAAAATATAAAACTGCAGTCTGAAATGCTGCATTTAAGAGAACTTAAAGGAACTGAAGCTTTCATGGTGATATGTCTTTATTTTTCTTTCTTTTTTTTTTCTGTGTCAGTTTCACTGAGATATTCAGAGCAAAGGAGTAAGCTTCTGCTTGATCTCATGTACAACTTCATAGCCACAATCACTGTGACATATCATAGAGTCACAGAATTAATTACAGAATGCTTGGTGTTGAAAGGGGCCTCAAAGCCCACCCAGTCCCAGCTCCCTGCCGTGGGCAGGGCTGCCACCCACCAGCTCAGTGCGCAGGGCCCCATCCAGCCTGGCCCTGAGTGCCTCCAGGGATGGGGCAGCACAGCTTCACTGGGCAGCTGTGCCAGCGCCTCACAACCTTGGAGTAAAGAATTTCCACCTAACAACTAACCTAAATCTCCCTTCTTTTCGTTTAAAACCATTTCTTGTCCTGTCACAACAGCTCTCGGAGAGATGAAGAAAATGATCAGTATTCCCTATTCACTAACTGGTGTTTTTTAACAACTATTCTGAATTTAAATCAAGTGCCTTTTTATTTAGAAAGTACACAGTGGTGGTCTGTGGCAAAATGCATACTACACTTTTAGGCTACTTTTAGGCTTTTGCTGTATTGTATCGTGTTGCCCTTTCTCTTCTCCACAGATGTACTGAGCACAGTGACAGATTTATGAGGCTGGAGATGCTAAAGGCCAAAATGTACTGCACACGTCCTGTAGCTTTGTGGTGCTTAAGCAGATTTACTTGTGGGTTATGGAAAGTGCCTAGAGATAGCTTTGCTGTGTGACTTTTAAGTAACATTCTAGCTCATCCATTTTTCAGGTCTCAGGGGGATGGAAAACCAACCACAAGACAGAAGATAACAGCTTTGGCACATTGCCTCGAAGCGAGCACAATGCAATGAGGTATGAGCATTCACACAGACTTACCTGCAGTTTTTTCCACTTTTATTCATACAGGAAAACTGTTTTCAGAGATTGAGCCATACTAGTTACCTGTTTTTTTCTTTTTCTTGTTTTGCTCTAACTGGTGGGACAATCAGCACTGAAATGGGAAGAGAGAAAGGACCAGGGGCTGGACAAACTTTGTACCAACTGCCCCCATTTCTACTGACACCAAGCAGCAACTCTGCAAACTCTGAGTGCTCTGTGAGGCGAGTGTGCCTGCATGCCATACCTGTAAAAACCTGCACCAGTGGAGGCGATCCTCTGTCACTGTCACCACTGCTGAAATACACCACCGACCGCCTCACTGTGCTCACATCCACTGTTTGGTCTCCATAAATGTTCAGCAAGTGTCAATTAATGTCAGTGGGAGCATTTTTTTCTGCACAGAAGAATTCCACGGCACACCTTTGCTTCATATGCGCTTCCACGTTAGACTTCATTTTGTCAGACCACCCCTCTGCTGCCATCTCTCACACAACAACATGTAATGGAGTATTGGTGGGAACCTTCATCCTCTGCTGCCATACCACCAATATCTGCCTCTGATGTCATGGGTCAATATAAGGAAACAGGAGGCATTACTTTCAGAGCAGCCCTTGTAAATGCTGACAAATCCCATCGTGTATTTTTAGCTATATAAGTCAGAAAGTACAACTGTGATTCCACAGGGAAGAAATCAATCATACTCTACTGCTAACAGGTATAACATACTATATATTTTGTTATAATACTCCAAATCCTAGTATTTCCTGAACCTATATACTGACTACAAAGAGTAGAGCGTACAGAAAGCTTCCTAAATGTCCAGAAAATTACAGTGCAGTGATTGGGGTATCTTGCCATTATTTCTGGAACTTCTCCAATATTCACCTCAGTAGTCATCTGTGGCTATGGACTGCTGAGTTCACCAAGCAGACAACGCAGTAGGAGGAGTCCCTATGCACCTTGAAGCTAACTAAAGCTTATTTTTTTCTGAATGGTTCTTGTTCATAGTTGTTACTTTGTAAGACTGAAGTTAACATGACAGAGTCAAACTCACTCTCAAATGTTTCCAAATAATCTCATGTTTATAGCAAGCACAATAGTGTTCATTACTTGCATTCCAGTATCATCTCAAGGCAAAAATAGATGTATCCTGTAGGCCTTCGACAACATAACAGAAGTCCCTCGTGGAATCGGTCCCTCAGGTGTCACACAAATGCCCAGCCATCACTGGGCACTTACAGTTACAATTTCACCATCTACCCCTACAGAAATGACATGTTCATGTGCACAATACAGACATGTTCAAAGACAAAGACCAGATTTTCTCAGTACAGGATAGTACAAATATAGCAGCTTTACAGAATACAATAAAATGAATCCCTTGCCACTTATTATGAAGGCAGCCTTTGTGATAGTTTCCTCTGGACAATTTCAGAGGACAAGATTCAGGAGGACATGGAAAGTACATATGCTTTCCAGAACAGGCTGAGGCATTTTGGCAGTGCAGTCTCTATGCCCACTAAATCCCTTTTACTGTTGTGCATATCTGTGGTCTTGGATCAGCAGCCACCCACCTGCTTTAACTGAACAGTGAAACAGACCTGATGCCAACATCCAGGATCTACTTGTCTTCAGATCCCAGGTTAGTGTTAAGATTAGCAGATCAACACAAAAGCACAAAAGGTGTATGTACAGAGCCTTCAGCTTCAACAGACAGTCTGAAGAACTGCTCCCTTCCTAGCAGACAGAAATGAGAACACCAGAAGCTATGGGGTTCTTGCATTTGTCTTGTGCTGCGCTCACTGCATGTATCTGATGCTGAAACGGTCCAACATAAAGCAGAACCTGATTTAAATGAACTGCACACACAACCATGTACACTTAAAAATATATATATATATATAATATTAAAATTTTAGTTTTGTTTCTTCCTTTCCCACTTCCCTTTCTCAGTTGACAACCAACCAGCTGGTTAACTGCTCTGAACACGCACACTCATTCCCACATCTAACCAGCACTCCCAGCGGGGCACTCACAGCCACATGCTACACCACCACTTGTTAACAGTGAACCACAGCACAGTGCCACTTCCTCAAGCTGGTGGCTGTGCTCCGAATGGCAGCATCTGCACAAGGTCAGCAGAAGCAATTCTTTCCCACAGAAGCAAGATACGGTTGGTAGTTTCTTTCCACAGAACGCAGCAGGAAAGGGGAACACAGACAAAATGACTGTGATGGATGATGTCTTGCTGTTACGTGGTTCCCACTGAGTGTGCAGCCTTGCTTTATTCTGTATTTGCTCCTTCTCTGCATACTTTAGATACATCTTTAAAGAAAAGACAAATAACTGAAAATAATTTTCAAAACTTTAACCCAAAGCAAAATCTCTGGAAGCCTCTTCCAAATGTGTAATAAGTACGTATGTTTTTCCTTATCAACAGCAAAGTAGCCGCTTCAAAAGTCTTCCTGGTGAAGCAAGATGGTAAAAAGATGATAAAGTGGTCCAGAATACAGCAAGTTGACATTTTCTGCAAGGGAACTGATCCTCCTTAATTAAAGTGATCCCACCTATTTCTTAAGTAGCATGGCTTCCTAGTAAAATTACAGACAATTGAAATAAAACAGTATTTTATTAAATGTTTTGGAATACCCTTTAAGAACAATTTTCACCTTTAACCACCTCTGAAGCACAAGAAAGCTTTCAGTAAAGCTAGATGTCTGATTCAACCTTTATGCAAGTAATACCACAGCCTACTGAGCAAGGAAAAACACAACCAAGCCTTCACTTCTAAGTGTGGTTTAGTTAAAGATGAATTCCTTGATTTTTTGACAGTGCACAAAGGAACAGAAGTGGAAGACACCCAAGTTCTTCCATTCTCTAAAAAAAAATTAAATCTCCCTATCTGTAAGAAATTACCTTTGTGTTAGAAAAGAGCACACATCTGAGTGTAGTATTTAAGCTAATAAAGCTTCATGGAGGCCTCAAAGAGGGCAGATAAGTCTTCTTCCGTTTGGGGACGTGGTGACAGTTTAGTCACTCTCTCCTGCAAGATGAAAGAAAAATGGGATTAGAGAAGGTTGTCAACAAATTGAATCAAAGAGCAGCTAAGTGTGTGGCTGAATGATGTGTCTTTGTGCTCGTGTCCTTCACAGAGAATAACAAAATCTTGCAAGTAAGTAATCAAGTAATTAAGGTTGAAGCATCATCAATTGTATCGTACTTTCAAGAATCTATTAAATAAAAATTGCTTGCAATTAAACACATAGAAGCAAGATTAAAAAGCAATTCAGCTGCAAAGTCAAGTTCTTCAAACATGGGTCTTGCCTGTCACAGGCCCCTATACACTGCTGGGAGGTATTCTGTGAATAGAGTCCATTTTAAAAGTCATTTGCCAGATTGGAATGAGGAGGTCAATCATTAGAGACTGATATTTTCAAATTACAACATGTCTTAAAGACCAGGGAGCTGTATGGTTATGATGAGTAACTTTATGCTTTCAATAGTCAATGAATTTAACGTTTACAGAAGCACTGGGGAGATTTACAGCCACCTGCATAGACACAGCAGGATGGCACTGTTTCTCAGCAAAGCAGTCTCTAGGTGAATGCTGTCACTTTGGCAAAAAGGAGTTTCTCCTGCTACAACCTGTTTTGATATCTGCCTAGTGGATCCATCCCTGCAAGCACACTGATTTTTCTCAGGTGAGACCAGCCAGCACACTGTGAGGTTACTATCTGCAATGCTGGGCCACCATGGAGAAGAAGTCACCTCTGAGGTACAGGTGGTAACCACCATGACTAGCAAGAGCTGTGATGTCTGAAAAGTGTAGCTTTGTGCACATACCTCTACCTACAACAGTAACTTTGCATACAGCCGATATCTCTTTCCTCACCCCTGGTCAGCACAGATCACTCCACACAAGCCTGCTATGCACCGATGCCCGGACAGCAAGGCCTCGGCTCCTCCCTTCTCACTCAGGGAAGTCTGGTGCAGTGCCAGCCATGAGCGACTCCGTGCCAACAGTGCCCCAAACCGTGGGTCAGCAACCCTTCAGCCGCCACTGCCAGGTTTGTAGGGCTAGGTGGGCTATGCTGCTAAGTCCTGCTTTCAGCTTTCCTCACCTCCCTCTCACACAGAACCAGCCACATTTTCCGCCCTGGGACATGAGGTGCTTTGCTAGTTAGACTCACTACTGTGTTGTGAATAGGATCAGTTTCAGCAAATTCACTTAGAAAGGAAAACAAATTTCTGTTCTAACTTGGAGTACAGATGTTTGTCCCAACACAGTTCCCAGCCTGCAGCCTGCAATTCACAGCATGGAATGGATCCTGCAGATTTACTAGCAGCATCAGTTGCAACGTGCTGCCTGGTCAATGTGAAAGGGTGGGTGCTGCTTCTGAAGAAAGCCTACTGCAAGATGAAAGGAAAATTTATCAAAGACTGACCTGTATGGACTACCTGTGTGGGTATTAATGAACAAAAATACATCTGCACTGTGGTACATCCCATATCCAAAAATGAGGTTTGAGAAACTACCAGGTCATCTTGTTTTACAAAGCACAATTAATCAGAGCAGTGAGAGGACAGTAAATGAAATACAAGTCCATTTGAGACAGAATCCCTGCAAAGAACAGAATGCAGCACGCACTCCATCTCACCAAAAATTAAAAACTTCAACTGTGTAGAGGAAAGACTATGCCTCATTTTCTCCACTGCAGCTGTTTTCATGTAGGATTAGAAATCACATTTGCTTGGAAAGAAACACTCCTGTTTTTAAAAAAATCTATTTTATTTGACAAGTAAAACTTTTACTTTCTGTCTTACCTGAGGCAGAGTGCCTTTGACTAATGCAGGGATGTCTGCTTTGGAATAACCGATTGCAGCTAAGCCATCATCAACATTCAGATCAAACAGGAATTTCCGGAGCGTGTCTGCCAAAATCAACCCCGCATCTTTGATTCTGGCAGTGCGGATGTCAGCTCCTAAAATAAGACATAATGCCTTGACTGTAGGGTGGAGAGAGAGGAGGAAGCCTGTTCTGGACTTAATTTAATCATAATATCAGCTGAATACATATCCATACATTACAGTCGCTGCTCTAAAAGTAACACGTAGTAAGAAGACGAATCAGTCTTCATTTGGAAGCTGGAATAATCAGTAAAAAGTAAAATAGAACAAGAGCGGGAGAAGCAGGTGACTGCTGCCAAAAGGAGTAACTGCCACATGAAGTTAACTTCCTCTCCCTCTGTGTTCACAGGGAGAAGCACTTTTCAGGCTGACTAACTGCTGGGAGGAAAGCAGCTAGCACAGGAACGTCAGTGGTATTTATTTTTATGGACAGTGCGCCAAATGCTACTTTTATTTCAGCCCTTGAGTTTGCTGACATCTAGAGGATGGGGAAACTGCTGACAAGCAATTTTCTACTCCCTATTCTGTTCTATTACGCTTTCAAAGAGAGGATAAGAATGTGTGGGCTGAAAAAAACCAGGAGATGGCAGGGCAGTGTTTAATGGCTTAGATCAATCCTAAAGTTTGAATGTGCGCTGATGTGCAGAGCAATGCAGAACTGAAGAGGAGGAACTGGCATATTCAAAACATCTGCTGAACAGCAATGGAAGCTTCAATATAAAATGAAAGATTATTGGTATTTCTTATGGAATAGCTTGCCCCCCTTTCTGCAGTGAATGGTCAGGACTGTATTAAATTAAAAAATTATATGTCCAGATAGAAGACAGCTTCCTCCATATGTCTTCTTTCCCAAGCAAGACGAGCCAAATTTATTCTCTGCATAACCTCAATGATGTTACACAAGAACTATGCTGGGTCCAAGCACCACACTGAGAGAATGAGTAAGAGCACAGCATAGCTACAGCAAAAATATTTTCTGTGATACTCAGGCAGTTCAAGAGTGACTAAGGGAATAGGACAGCAACAAGCTCATCTGAGTAGCTCAAATGTTTGGGTAGCAATAGTGGCAGTACTGCAGTATAGACTGTCTGGGAGAACTTGATAAATAACATACGGCACAGTCTGGTACGAAGACTTAGCTACTGGAATTATGCTATGCTACCTGAGTTTACCCTGGGTTTTGCTGTAGAGGAGTAATTAGAACACAAAAGCAATCCAGTATTCTTCAGATAGTAAAGTGAAAAGGGAAAGGAACAGAGGCAAAAAGTAACTGTGAAGGAGAGTTTCAAAACACTGCTATAGTTCTGTTTCTTTCTTTTTTATCATCCTGAAGGACCCATCAGCCTTTGATGGCACTCTGCAAATACCTGGCCACACACACGTCTACTTCAACTGTTTAAGAATCCTCCCAGGGGGGTATTAAGCTTTCTCTGTTTGTACCCAAACTCACAGCTGCACATTCATACAACGTAACTATTTAGTAATCTTCTCCACGTTATAAAATACTTTCTTAGTCACTGTATTTGGCAATGTGACAGATCTGAATTAGCTACTGGAGTCAGTTGGATTCCAGACTTGAATAAAAAGTAAATAGCCCAGGTGGGAATTAACAAGTTCATTTCCATGTGTCATCTCAGCAAAGTCAGTCACTTTATAGCACGGCAGGCACTAACATAGTTCAAATTTCTATTGAGGAAATTAATGGAGCTTTTAGAGGCAGAATTTCTGGCAGCCGTTTATACCACAAAACCTAAAGGAACTGCTTTTTCACTCCTACTTTTAAAATCAGTGAGGCAGAGATCAAATCCTCTGATGTGCACTGTGCAGACCAGTTTTCCAACAACATTTTCTTAGTCTGCTTTATGTGAGCTGAATGTCATTGCTATAGGAGCACAGGCATTTTGTAGCTTTGCATATGATTCCAACTACGTCTGCATTCTGTTTCTGACCACAGACAGGACTGTGTACTGCAGAGGAAGGCTGAACAAACTTAATAATGCACAATTAAAAAAAAATCTGAATTAATCCCTCCCCACCAATCTATTTTTTCTGACCATCTTTCACATCTCATGTCCTCTTTAATGTGACAGTGATATTTTCATTCTCTATACAGAAGTCCCACTCTGTGATGAAACCCACAATGCCTTCATATTACTTGTACAGGGAAGTTGTACACGTGACTGGATTGCTGTGGCTTGCATGCAGAAGGCTGACCATACAAGGGATTGAATACAAATTTTCCAGATACCAGGAGAGTTGCCCTACCCACTTTCTCTCTGCTGTCTACACTGCTGTGCATGTGACTGTGATTGCTCACTGCTTAAGATAGCAAGCACGGGTATTAGCAGCAGTTCATCTACAATACAGAATGTAGCACAGGCAGAAAAGCCGACCTCAGATACAAATAAAACAGCCCTCGGGAAAGCCATGCTGCCACAGCTAGACTGGTAACAGCTCCAGGAATACACAGCTGAAGGCTGGTTTATTATACACAGTAACACTGAGGGTGCAATGAAGAGTATCTTATCTCCAGGACACCTTCGAGCAATGGGTTGCACACATTGACAAAGAGCTGTGTGAAAATGTAATTTTTACATGTGCTGTCAGCTTGCAGCATTTACTTTTATTACAGTAAGAAGCAGAAAAGCCCTCTTCTGAGCCACCACAGATGTGACAGCAGAACAGCTACACAGTGCTTTCCCTTGAAGTTGTCCACTCAGAAATTCTATCACCTACAAATAAGCTTAGGCCTACGTTAGAAGGACTGACAGCCACAGTTACAGTTTGATCTCAGAAAGAACGGGAGTGATCCAGAACATCACTGTCCTAATTCATTGCAACAGGAGGGAATTTGTTAGGCAAAATACTTTCTTTTAGGTAACAGATGCACCTGAGTACCAGTTTGTTTTATGGCATCAACACTACAGTAACTTCTCTCCATAAAGCACAATCACAGTTACGCTCTGCTGATTTACACAATTATCTATAGTTCATGTCAGCTTTCCAGTTTTCTAGCCAAGAAGCAGAGTTCTCCAGTTTTCTTCTCCAATTATGTTATTCAATACAAAAAAAAATGAGACTCCAGAAACCAACATTTGTTTTTTAAACAGAAAAACTCCACAACAGCCACTACAATTGCTTCCACACTCTTTTATTTTCCCGCCCCAAAAGACATTTTGGAACAATTTTTGTAAATATGAGCAAGTTGAATTGATAGAGATCCTTACCTAATATCTCTGCAGCTTCCAAGTGCCGCTCAGGATTTACCTGTGCTGTGAAAGCAAACACTGCTGGGGATGTCAGCACCACAGAAAGGCCATGTGGCTGGAAAAAATAAAAATAAAAAATATATGTATATATATGTATATATAAATACATCAGTAGCACATCTATTTGCATTTTCAATGTGCTCTGGCACTCATTAATGTGAGATGATGAGGAATTGAAATGTATGATAAGAATGCAAAAATGAATCAAGTTTTACCACTAAAGAGTGATCCACATTATAATCCTTTGGTTTATAAGTTTTCACCAAACCAGAAATAGGGTAAGACATTCCATGGCTGGAACAGAGAATAGAGAGAAAGAAATTAGGGCAACTTGCCTGGTATTTGGAAAATGTATGTTCAGCCCCTTGTGCAGTCAGCCTTCTGTATGCAAGTCTCTTAGGCACAGACACACAAAGGATGTTAGGCACAGATACAGTATGGATGTTGGCTACAGATAACCCTCACTTTCTGCACCCTAACAACCCAGCTGTGAACACAGCAAGAGCAGCAGCTCCTTGTTCTGTGAGTGTGAAGTTCTTGTATCACTCCACTGACTCGATGAAAAGATGCTCAGATATTAAAGTAATGCAAACATGCCAAAAATAACAAGTTTCACACCCCCACCTGATCACCCTCCGTAAGAAAAATAAACTATCTTGTTAAAATATAACTAAAGAGTGGACTTGCTCAACCAAAAGAAATTAAGGATAATAATAATTCAGGCTTCAACTTTGCTTGTCTGAGATTTTCATCCACGGGAAACTCGTTTACATTACAATGTTACTACAGCTCCTTTCAACCTGCTGAACCTGCCCCATGGGCAAATTCTGCCAATTGCAGCAGTTGAGGAATGGCACAAGGCTACCCAGTGCTGCCTGAGTGCAGAGCAGCTGATAAAGAATTCAACATTTTAGCTGTCCTCGATTCTTTTTCTCCAATCAAGAGTATTCTATGCTCTTTACTCAGGAAAGGTAAAGAAGGCCACGTTTTGGAAATCTCACAAGACTGGACTGGAGTATCACAAGCCAGAATACACAACCTTCATACATGTACAAGCTAAGAACTATCAACGTCTCACAACATATGGCTCTCCCTGAGATAAGCAGCAATATGCAACAGTGTCTTATCATATACCCTGGAAAAAAGGGCAGCAATGTCTGTGAAGGGATTAACATTTCCTGTACTTACCAGAGATGAACACCAGCGTTGCCAAAGCCAATACCAGCAAAAGCACTTGCAAGGTGCATGTTGGCTCTTGCTTCACGATCTTCAGGGTTTCTGATGGCTCTGCACAACATGGAGACAATGGTACCAGTGAATTCCCATATGGAAATGGTGGAAAATCAGGACAGAGAAGGGAAAAAACAGTTTCTTTACAGATTTAGAAAAAATCTTCCAGATAAGCTGAGAGAAAAATGCTGGAAATGGGATCAGTTTGTCACTTCAGGCAAAGAGCAATCCTGATCAGAAGATCAAACTGCTTCAGTGAAGGCCATTTCCTTTCACTTTGCTAAAACTGAGTAAATAGAGTGAAATTAGCTGTATCCAATTTAGTGGTGGTTTCAACAATTCTGTCAAAGAATTTAGACAACCCCATGTGCAGATCCAGGACTATCTCAGTAAGTACTGCTCTGAATCCTACCATCCGTCAAACTTCCTGCCTTCCCTCACATCAGGCTGCTTGTAGTGGTGAACAACATGGATAAAAAGTCTCAGGAATAGATTCCATAGAACAACAGGAAACATTTAGAATGGCCAGGTATTGTAAAAAGTCTTTAACAAAGTAACATAGTGATCTTTAACATAAACTTACATTGTATATAAAAATTTTATACAGACCAAAACTTCATTGGTAAGGATCAAATCCAACTCCCAGTAAAGTCAAAACTTCATTTAAACTGAAGGCACTAACTATTTCCAGTAAAAACATAACTTTGCACATATTTATGTGAATTATCTTCTACATGGTTATCTTCTCAATGGATGCATGTGTATACTAATTTACACTGAAAGCCATGAAAATTACACCAGCATTATGTCTTACTCAGTTTGTTACATATTCCTCTTACAATGTCTCTTCAAAACAACATGATTTTTTCTCTCATGGTAACTGAGTGACCATGAATACTTTTTATTGGGGACTTCTAAAATAGATCCAGAGAAGCATTAAAAAGCTAACTCTACAGGAGTAATCCTAATTCAGGAGGAATTAAATGTAGAAAATGTAGGTTTAATACATTACTTCAAACTCAAATTCTTCTTTTTGAGCACTGAAGACTAAATATTCTGTAAGGAGGGATGGCTGCTAAAGGTATTACCTTTTCAAATATTTAGCTACAATGCGTAGAGCATGAAGAGCCCAGACATCACTGATGGGGTTGCTGCCTTGGTAAGCTGGTCTGTTGATTGGATTTGAAGGGCAGGGACTGCGCATCTTGTACGGAAGAGCGGTGTATGATTCAAGAGCATGGCTAAAAGAAAGATCAAACCATGAATTATTTAAGGGGGAGAGCCCACTGCCAAAGGTCTTGTTTCCCAGATACTCATAAATCTGGTTACATGAAGTGTATTGCCTACATTGCTACACTTAGAGGTACCAACTACAGACAGCACATCTTTATTTACAAAGAAATGCCATTGGTCATTGTAGCTCAGAACAACTCACCAAGCTTGAGAGGTCACACAGTTTCCTTATGCATCTATTACTCTAATGCACGCAGCACCCAGAAGCAAGGCAAGTTCTGACTCCCAGAATATAAACTTCTGTGTACTTTGAGCAGTTAGAAGCTGTAGGTTAAAGCTGAGGTTAGTTTTCCAACAAGTAAAAAGCACATGAAGAGAAAAGTGTAACAGAGATCACCTTAATAAGAGAGGAAGAAAAAAAGATCATTTTCTACTCCTCAAGTACACTTCTTCTACAACCATTGTAGCAAAAATGGAAAATTGCAATAAAATCAAGCAGTAGCCTACACAGAAAACTCACCAAAGCACATCAAAGCCACTGTTGGCCACTATTCGCTCAGGCATAGACAGTGTGTGCAAAGGATCAATGATGCCCAGTGTTGGCTTGATGGCTCTTGAAGCAATACCTGCAATATATTTGAGGCAAATGAGTTTTTACAACAAAACAGGACCACACAGGTTTAATGTTCAATACATAAAGAAGGGAAATGATTTGAAAATACACAGAGAAAAGCAAAGGGAGAGAAGTGAGAGCAAGATCTATGAATCTAAATCTTACTGAAGTCCCCATAAGAGACTGTTGCCTGAAGTAAATTACGCCAGTGCTCTCTGTCACTCTCCTTGAGCAGACTGTACTTTTAAAACATCTGTGCTGAATGACATCTGCAACGTCACTCTTAAATTTGTATCTCTTGTGAACAGCTCTAGGAATCAGAGGAGCACTGGTTTGTTTCCATCATAAATTGATATTTATCATATCTCAGATCTGTAATCTCTGCCTTTATACCATGGTTAAGGTGACACAGATGTAGCTTTGAGAGAGAGAGAGAGCCATGCAGACAGACAGACTGACTGACTACATATAGATTATAAAACTCTGAGCTACAGTCACAACTTCTTAGCACACACGTTTGGGTCCCAGCCACTGCAGACATAGCATATAAAATCCACATGTTTTGAAATAAAACCTCAAAATAGCTGTGAAGCTTAAGATGACATTTTAGTTGTAATTCTTGTTTTCCAGGGATGAAAAGGTCAAAGGAAGACAGTGCCCTTTATTTGCACAGCATCTCAGGCCCAAGGTTTCAGAAGTCAGGAAAGGGAACATTTGGTTGCAATTACAAAACAAAGAAGCATAAGTCTTAAAAACAGACAGAAAAATACAGAGGAAATAAGGAACAGTTGGTTGACCTTGAATGTAAGTATAAATTTCCTTTGCTATTAACATTTTCTGCCACTTAAAGACTTGAAGGATTTTAGTATCCTGGTTTGCCTTCAAATTATAATCCACTGTATTGCACAGGCATTTCATTATGTTAATATGCCATAAATTTAATTTGAGGAGGAAACCTTTAAGCTTCAAATTTGTCTGTGGCAGTTGAATCAAATGAAATGACATCTGAAATGACAGGCAGTATCCCTCTTGTTCAAGACGAGGAAATGATGAAGACATTGGGACACAAAAATTGTTTTGAATAGCAAACAAAAAGTCTCACCAGTTTTTACTTTAAGCTCTTTGAAGTCAAAAATGGCAACACCAGTGGTTTCACTTCCAGTTCCAGCTGTTGTCGGCACTTCACAAAAAGAACAAGGACAGTAACATGTAATAAATAATACTCATTAACACAAAATACAAAATAAATCATGCAATCATAGAACGGTTTGGGTTGGAAGGGACCTTTAAGATCATGTAGTTCCAACCCCCGTTTTAGGCAGGGACACCTCCCTCTAGACAAGGTTGCTCAAAGCCCCATCCAGCCTGGCCTTGAATGCTTCCAGGGAGGGGGCATTCACAACCAATAAATAAAAACAAATAATTAATAGATAACAAATATTCACAACAAGTAAATAAAAATACAATAATAGTGCCACCACAAGTGCAAGATCCAGGAAATCCTGGAAGTATTCTTGATTGGAAGCCAATGGGTCAAAAAATAGCCTCTTTGATTGCTTTTCTTGGTAAAGGGTTGTCACACTCAGCTCAGCAAGACCAATTAATGACAAAATCTGTGAAGCAAACAGATTTACTGCTGAATACAGCTAAAGGAAAAGTAAGCCCAAAGGGAGGGGAAAAGGTCACAGCAAACTGATTTCAGTAGAAATATGTGCAGACCACAGAACTGATCCTTTTCTCTTCTCCCTCACCCCCCACACGCGCCTCCACTGCTTTACCTGCAACGAGTGGCTTAAGGGGCACAGTGACAGCCTTTCCCTTCCCTATAGGAGCGTTGACATAATCCAAGAAGTCTGACGTAGGGCTGGAGGCATACAGGTTGGCAGCCTTACAGGTATCTATCACAGACCCACCTCCAACAGCAACATAGGCATCAAATTCCCCCTTTTTAGCAAATTCGATGGCATCCAGGAAACTTGGGAAACAAGGAAAGCTTTCCAATTAGTCATGGGAATAACAGCACAGGGGAAGCAATTAAGGGTGGTTTACAGGTCACAAAGAGGTGTTGAAATAGCTGCAAGGCATGCTGAAAAGCCTCAGCACCCCTTTAAAAAACATGCTGTCAGAAGCAATACCTCTGGTCTGTTGGCTCCACCCGGACGTTATCATACATCTGAAAGTTTATACCAGATGTTGTCAAGGAATTCAACACTGCATCTACAGGAGGGAGTTGGGAGAGGTTTCTATCTGTCATCAAACAAACTCTTTTAGCCCCCAGATTCTGCAGGTCCTACAATAACAATGAAATTAAAACAAACAGTTGGTGTGGAATCACACACTGACCTATTTAAATTCTACACCGAAACGGCTGAATCATTCATTGAAACCTTGAGAAGCAGTTGCTTCTTGTAAGACTTTTGAAACAACAATAGCTAAAGAAAAGAGGAGTTGCAGATACTTACATATATGGGCATACAGTGGAGGTTCAGATACACAATATATGAGCTTTCACATATTAAATGGACTGTCAGCACCAGCAGCCTTTCGGAAAATAACTCTTCCCCAGTGATGGATTTGCATTAACAATGCTTACCATGCCAATCTCTTTAGTGACTCCTTCTCCATATCGGATGTTTGAAATGGCCATCTGCGAAATAAAGAACATCATTTTTCTGAGAAAAAGTGAAGATATGCCATCAAGCCCCAAGCAATCAAAATGAAATTTGAATATTTACTAATGTAAGCACTTGTTAAATGCCATATTTGATAGTAAAAAGCATACTATTTTAAAATCAAATTTACTTTATTATTAAATCTACCTCAAATGCATAGTCTGTATTTCTCAGGGTAGCCCGTTCAGGAACTGAAATGAAAATTAAACATTAAAATTAAGGAACAGATAGTGGCCTCAGTCTCTACAGCAATACTAAAAAGACAGATTTCTTTCATTTTAAAATCACCAAAACATTGGCACAGGTCATCTTTGCTTCTCTGGGTAGCACCCATTTTGTGCTCAGCTGTTGGAGTGGTTAAATGATCTTAGTACTTAGAATCATAGAATCATTTGAGTTCTTTTGATTCATACGATTCAAAATAGTTTTTCATTCCTTAAGATTTCTTTCCTATACAACTTGAGTAAGTTAGCAGGAAATTTGCACAAGAACTTGTAATATATATGAATATTTATGCATATTTGATAAATACAAGCAGCTGAGTATCTGCAGGGCATACAGAATGCTCCATACTGTTTCAGAGTTGTTACAAATGTGCAGGGCCTATGTGCTAACTTTCAAAACAACTTGCATGACAAAAACAAGAGACATCCTCCATACACCCCTGAATTGAAAGTGCCTTTTGCACGTGTGGAAACTGTTATGATAGGTGTTTATACTTCTTTTTACTTCCAACTGGTTCTGAACTTATAGGTGACACTTAACTGCTCGCTTGAAAATTAAGAAACTGCATGCATAGCTAATAGTAGATAGAGCTTTTATATGAATTGATGTTACTATCAACATCATTTAGTACAAAAAATGTATTTGTAAGGACAGTACTTCAATAACATCTTCTCTTTGCTGTATCATTCCCACATGAATTTTCACAAAATTCTCTTTTGCATATCCTGACGCTGTCACGAAGTGAAACAAACCACATCAACTGAAACAGTCCATTCTTCTTCAAGAAAGGATCAGATGAGGCATTCTACTCTTCCAGCTGAAGTCATGCCTTAATTAATTGAAAAAAATGTGATTTGGATTCAGATCCAATGAGTGAAGCCATAATGAGTCTTACAGACACTCCAGGGTGCTCTGAAGCACTGACCCACAACAGTAACAGATAGATGTATTAAAGTCCTTTATGTGCATTCTATTCAAGCCCAGGCCAGCTGCTGTCCGCTCTTTCATTGCCATCTCTTGCCAGGTTGTACATGTTTGACCTCTCCTGAAGCATGGATGTGCTGCACTCCCAGTCATTAACTTAACTTGTCCAAGAGATTTACTCACTTGCTTCCTGATGTTATAATAGGTGACCTGCTGTTATTCTCTTGTGCAAAACCTAACTTACAGGAAGAATTTTGGTGAGTTCAAAAACTGCAGCATTTCCCTCAACACTGCCAACAATCATAACGAACAATATATATATATATATTTGCTAGTCACTGTTAAGCCAATTCCTGTTACTTACAAACATATGGAACTGATATCCTATTGCTACTTTAAACAATCAATTTCTGCCTAAAACTTGGAGAGCATTCTTAATTAAGATTTCTAGTTACAAAGGTTTAGCTTGAACTGACTGAGGAAGTAATCAAGCAGAAAAAAATGAGATTGTATTTCTCAGCTGTGCTTTTGTCTTGCTTGCTTGGGCAAAATAACTACTTGAACGTATATTAGCTTTTCCACATGTAAAATGGCAATGATAATTCTTTAAAAAGTGTCTTCAATAAAGCACAAGAAACAAAGCCACTCAGAACCACTCATTACTGAAATTACAGCCCCAAATATCAATTCTTACAAAAATTATATCTATTGTATCTTGTATTGTACCCTTAGAGTATTAAGAGTGAAACGTGGGGAATGAGAACATATGGAAATTAAACAGCACATAGTTATTAACCTGGACTCCCAGAACAGAAGCTCCTGCAAAGGCACTTCCATCACCAGTGTGGCTTCTCCTGCTCATGTTCCTTAAGCCTCATCTAAGTGACTCACCTCCTCTGGACCGACTGCATAAAAAGCCTGAGATGGCAATCCCCACATTAAAGCACACTTTTGTGAATAGCTCCTTTTTACTCACTTCATTTGATTCTTTTTAAAGCATAACAGATACACATTTTCCCGCTCAGATGCAGTTGTGAAGATGAGATGGCTCAGGTGACAGCAGAACTACTGTCCAGCTGTAGATACTGTACTTGCCAAAGGAGGTGGTCCAGCATGAGAAGCTTCAGAGAAATGCAGTAAGGGAGAGAAGAGCTCCAAACAGCATGTTGTGTGATCAAAGAAGATATGCAGTTGTTCAGGCAAGAGAAGGGAGGGTTGGGAATGGAAAGCCCAACTTATGCCATGACAAATGGAAAAGAAGTAATAAACAAAAATGTAATAAACTGTTGTGAGTCTAGTACACATGGCAGACAACTATTAGAGAGAGTCCACAGGAGAGCTACAAAGATGTGGAAGCATCTGGAAGGCGAGATATACGAGGATCACCTGAAGTGCCTTGGTTTGCCCAGCGCAGAGCAGAGGAGCTGAGGGGAGGCCTGATGGCAGCTGCAGCTCCTCAGGGAGCAGAGGGCAGCGCTGAGTTCTGCTGTGTGACAGCGACAGGGCTCGAGGGAACGGCATGGAGCTGTGTGAGGGGAGGGGCAGCTGCTGTTAAGGAAAGGGTCTGCGCCACAGGGTGGTGGGCATGGAATGAGCTGCCCAGGGCACTGGGCATGGCCCCAAGCTGCCAGAGTTCAAAGAGCATTTGGACAGCACTCTCAGACTGAGGGCTTGATTTTTATGTGGTTCTGTGTAGTCAGGAGTTGGACTCAGTGATCTGTGTAGGTCCTCTCCAACTCAGGACACGCTGTGACTGTATGACTCTATGCCCAGCAGCAGCCAGCTTCTGTGCAGCCTTTTAGCAGGGGGAAAGAGGACAGGAGACCCTGGCTGCAGCTTACATGGAGACACGGGATCTCTCCAACAAAAATCTTTTTTATTGTACAGCTGCAAAATAAGAGACTGCTCACCTTATGCTTTCACTGCTCTCTTTTCTACCTGTTACATGCACCCTCTACCCAGGCAGTATGTGTAACTAATGGCCACGGTCTCATGCAGAATTATTTCAGAAACACAATTTAAACCATACCTTGGGAATAAGTGTGGCTGTGAGTCGGGCACCGACATCTAGATAGCAGGAAAGAAAAAACAACAACAACAAACAAACAAAAAACGCAAAAACAAAAGTGACATTTAAAAGGTATAACTAAAGCAGAAAACCCGCAAATTCCTCAGAGCCTCTTGCAGGTATTCGGCCACCCCGTCCGAACGCACGGTGCATGCCGCCCCCTGCTGCTCCCCGCCCGTCCCCTCGGCCCCCGGCCCGGCCGCACTCACGCCGCCCGCTGCAGCTGCCGCAGGAGGCGCACAGCCCTGTCCCGCCCTGCCGCCATCGCGCTGCGGGGACTGCTGGGACGGCCGCGCCGGGACCAACCGTGTGGCGCCGCTGGGCGGGACGCCGGGGCGTTTGGCTGCAGCGCTCAGCGCTCAGCAGTAGTAATGTACTGAGAGCTTTTGTTTTGAATCGCTCAGGTTGGAAAAGACCTTAAAAATCGTCAAGTACAGCCGCAACCTAACCGTACTACCCTAACAACGCGCTAAATCACGTCCCTGAGCACCACATCCAAATGGTTTTTAAACACATCCAGGGATGGTGACTCAACTGGGAAGCCTATTCCAGTGCTTAGCCACCCTTTCTGTAAATAAGTGTTTCCGGATACCCAACCTAAACCTCCCCTCGACTCGGGTGTGACTCGAGGCCATTTCCCATCATCCTGTCACATGTCACTGGTAAGAAGAAACCAACCCCACTCTCACTGTAAGCACCTTTCAGATACTGGAAGAGAGCAGTAAGGTCTCCCCTCAGCCTCCTTTTGCCCAGACTCAACAGCCTCAGTTCCTTCAGTCTCTCCCCATAGGCCACATTCTCCAAGCCCTTCACCACCTTGTTGCTGTTTTTTGGACCTGCTCCAGCACCTCAGTGCCCTTTCTGTACTGAGGCACCCAAAACTGAACACAGTACTCGAGGTGAGGCCTCACCAGTGCTGAGTACAGGGGCAGGATGACTTCCCCAGTCCTGCTCAACACACCATTCCTGATACCAACCAGGATGCCGTTGGCCTTCTTGGCCACCTGGGCACACTGCTGGCTTATATTCAGCCATCAAGTACACCAAGGTCCATTTCCCTCAGGCAGCTTTCCAGCCGCTCCTCCCTAAGCCTGTAGGGCTGCCTGGGGTTGTTGCAACTAAAATGCAGAACCCAACGCTTGGCCCACTTCAACTACATCTGCTATCAGTCTGACAACACGGACAGCTCAGGCTGCACCCTGCTGCCGAGCCCTGTTCTCCCCATTGCCGGGCATGGGAGTTGCCACCCGGCCATCCCACAGGAGCCACGCACAAGACATTTTACAAAGACCAAAGGGTGTTTATTGACAGAGGTGTGGGCCGCACAGCGGCACAGCAGTCCCTTCGCACCCCTCGCACGCAGTCGCTCAGTGCCCGCAGCGCCGATCCCTTCGTGGCCCGCAGGCCGGCAGTCCCTCAAGCCTTCTTCCTCCTGCCGCCGGCTCCGGCAGGTCGCTGCTGCCGCCGGGCCGCGCCGCCCTTCTTGCCACCGCCGCTCCTCTTCCCGGGCCGCTGCTGCTGCCGGCGGCCCCGCTTGCCGCGCTGCGCCCGCTTCTTGCCCTTGGCGGCGGCCGCCTCGGCGTCCTCCTCGCGGAGCTGCTTATTGACGGCGCGGGTGATGTCCAGAGCCGGCTTCTTGGCGTTCATGCCCCGCAGCAGCTCCAGCTGCCGCCCGCGCTCGGCCGCCAAGTCACCCAGCAGCGGCCCGAAGCGCCGTTTCTTGCCGCCGTCGCGGGAGGGCGGCTCGGCCGGCTCCTTGGGCAGCCGCGGCTGGAAGCGGCCGAGCGAGGCGGTGGAGACGCGGGCCACGCGCGCGGCCAGGCCCAGCTCCTGGCGGCTCTGGTGGCCCGTGGGGTGCAGCGGAGCGGCGGCGGCGGCGGAGCGGTGCGCCCGGGCCAGGTTCCGCAGCCGGTTGAGCTCGTTACGGGCCACCCGCTCGCGCTTGGCGCGCCGCAACTTGGCGAGCTGGTCCTCCTCCGGGTCGGCGCCCGCCGGCACCTCCGCCAGCCAGGCGCGGCCGGGGTCGCCGCCCGCCCGCCGGTACCCCCAGCGCCTCCGCCACTCCTTGGCCTGCTCATCCCACACCAGCGAGGTCCGCTTGCGGCGCCGGATGCCCTTCAGCCGGGCGAACTGCTCCCAGCGCGTGGGGGGCCGCGGGCGCGGCGGCGGCTTCTCCCGCGGCAGGCGGAAGGCGGGCTCGGGCAGCCGCGCCACCAGCGGCCCCGCCGCCCCGTCCGCCCGCTCGGCCGGCAGCTCCCACAGCCGCGCTGCCAGCAGCTGCGCGTTGTCTCGGGCCAGCGCCCGCAGCTGCGACTCCCGCCGCGGCCCGGCTCCGCGCAGCGCCGCGGCCGGCGGTGGGTTGGGGTCCAGCGCCAGCAGGTTGCCCAGGTCGAACTCCAGCTCCAGCTCCTTCTCCACCTGCAGGCTCCGCGGCTGCTGGTGTTCTTGGGCCGCCGCCGCCAGCACCTCCTCCACGCGCACGGCCGCCATGGTGGCGGGCCGCGTGTGGCCGCCCGAGCGCAGGAAGCGCGGCGCGGCCCTTTCGAGTCAGCGCGACGGAACTGCGTGCGGCGCCCGGCCTGCCGGGAACTGTAGGCCTGCCCGCCTACGGGCCTGCAGTGACTGCCGGGAGCTGTTCGCCCCCCTGTTGCTCCTTCTGTTCCCCGAGAGCTTCCGCAGCCCCTCGCCCGGTTGTGTAATGGTTGCAAAACAGGCATTGCATTTAGCCCCAGCATGAGACAGGGCTAGTGTGAGGGGTGCTGAAACCCCAGGCAGGAGGAGTGCCTGAGGGAGAGGGACCTTGATGTACTTACTGATGGACAGTCAGCTGAATAAGAGCCAGCAGTGTGCCCAGGTGGCCAAGAAGGCCAATGGCATCCTGGCTTGTATCAGGAATGGTGTGGGGAGCAGGACTGGGGAAGTCATCCTGCCCCTGTACTCAGCACTGGTGAGGCCTCACCTCGAGTACTGTGTTCAGTTTTGGGCACCTCAGTACAGAAAGGACACTGAGGTGCTGAAGCAGGTCCAAAAAACGGCAACAAGGTGGTAAAGGGCCTGGAGAATGTGGCCTATGGGGAGAGACTGAAGGAACTGAGGCTGTTGAGTCTGGGCAAAAGGAGGCCGAGGGGAGACCTTACTGCTCTCTTCCAGTATCTGAAAGGTGCTTACAGTGAGAGTGGGGTTGGTTTCTTCTTACCAGTGACAGGTGACAGGATGATGGGAAATGGCCTTTAGTTGCACCAGGGGAGGTTTAGGTTGGATATCAGGATATCAACCCTTCTTTGCAGAAAGGGTGGTTAAGCACTGGAATAGGCTTCCCAGTTGAGTCACCATCCCTGGATGTGTTTAAAAACCATTTGGATGTGGTGCTCAGGGACGTGTTTTAGTGGAGGATTGTTAGAGTTAGGGTAGTATGGTTAGGTTGCAGTTGAACTTGACGATCTTTAAGGTTTTTTCCAACCTGAGCAATTCTATGATTGAGTGATTCTATGAAAGTCTGATGTTGCTGCCCTGTTGTTGCCCATCACAGAAGGCCACGGCTGTGACTGAGTACGCAGCATCCAGGGTGAGCAAACAGTCTTGCAGCTCTCCCTGCCGCTGTGGCTGGTGTGTGCATGTAAACACCAGGCAAATTTAAGATGCACAGATATGTTAGTAATATATATATCTTTTTCTATAGCATAGATTTCCATAACATAACATAACATAACATAGCATAGCATAGCATAGCATAGCATAGCATAGCATAGCATAACATTCAAGCATCCGCATCTCTGCGGCAAAGCCATGCTCTGTGTGTGCTAACAGCAGAACCAAAATTCAAGTCCCATATTTAGGCCCCATTAGGACCGACACTGGCCCTGTGGGCAGGGCTTTTGGCAAAGGAAGAAGGGGAGCAGCATTTGGAAGGTGGGATCACCTGGCAGGTGTCTAGTGAAGCATAGTGAAAAGTGAGGTGATACTGCATGCACCCAAAGGTCGGCTGAGTCAGAGATATTGCCATGCTATTTTTAAATAAATGAGGTATGGAAGGATCCTTTTACACTAATGTAGATTGCATAGCCATGACATTTTGAGCTGACTTGTGCCCTAAAAACAAGCTAAGGGGGAGGATCTATCTGTATCCAAGAAAATGATGGGAGTTTTTACACAACATACACATTTGTACTAAGTAAATCACATCTCTACAGATACATTATGTCTGGAGTGATGGAAATAACTCTGAGAATAATGGCAGGGCAGTGTTTTGGAGAAAATGCTAGGATTGTAAATAAAGATGAATACACTTATAATTCTAAATGTGATGAAGTCTCCCTTTTTTTCACCCCCAAGTCAACAATTATGGGTGTGGTTTGTGCACTGTGGAACAAATAGGAGCCAATGGTGCAGACCATTTCTCCATTTACCACAAGATGGCATTGCACTGGAGGATATGTTTTTTCTTGGACCTTGTTATTTTTTCACCTAGAATTACAGATAAAATTAACCTTAAAGATGTGTCTTTGAAGAGATGTACGTGCACTATTAGATGAGATTCAGTCATACATCTGTACTTTTGAATGGCAGTCTGGTCAATACCTACCTGCTGATCCTTGTGCTCTCCTGAGCTTTGTTCTTACACGGTGAACTCTTTGGGTTCTTTTGGTTATTATTTGTACAAAATCCCAAAGCTTTCATATAAATGACTTGGAGTGGAAGGACACAATTGCTAATATTTCTTACACTTCCAAAGTTACCTTCAGAGTTTATGATTACTATGTGTCAGAAAGAACAGCATAAGGAGTACATACCAGGATTTGTTCCATTTCATCTGATAGCCTGAACTCGCTAAGAAAAGAAAAGAAAAAAAAAAAAGAAAGAAAGAAAGAAAAAAAAGCCTGTAATGTAGCAATTCACTTTCTGGGAACTGTTGTTTAGAGCTGAATTCCAGCTTTCTTATGTATTCCAGGAATTGTAATTTGCTATATGAGTGCTTGCAAATCAGTAAACAGGTCTGTTTGTTTGCTGCATGGGGATCATTGCCAGGAAACTCTACACTCAGTACACTTGGTCTGAAACTGAGTTCAAAGGTGAGTTTTTTAATGCCTTTTTTTTTCTTTTTTTTTTCTCCCTTTGCTGTATGTTTCATTGCTGAAGGCAAGGAATTGCTCCTGTGCACTTAGTCTCTATGCATGTGGTTGGAGAGTCACAATTAATAATAAACTGAGAAAAATTGTGATTTTTTTTGGTGTTTTTTTTTTTTTTTTTTCCTATTTATCAATATCACACTTTCATCAATCTAGGTAAGTCTTTGGAATTTGTCACAAGTAAACGTTATACACATTGTCAAAGCATAAAAAAAAAAAATCATTTAAATGCATTACTAGAGAATAAGACTGAAAGATCTTCTTGCATCTTTTCAAAGACTCAGACTTCTAATGGGCATGAGTGAAACCCTGATCAAGCTGAAGTCTTTAATGGTTTTGCTGCAGTTCTTGACAAAGCCAGATTTTACTTATCTTACGCAGAATTTTCATAGTCTATGGATGTATAGATCTTCTGTTGTGTAGCAGAAGGAAATAATTTAGTTTACTGACAACACCAAACTTTTTGTCCTGTAAGCACTGGAAGAGACATAACTGAAGAACTGAATTATGAGCTTCACTCTACTGTGCTTCATGTTTCCTAAGCACCGTGTTGTCTCCTACTGAAGTGTGACTACACAGTCACTACAGCTGCACAAAGCGATGGCAGAGCACTGTGCGCTGCTGTGCAGAGTGATGGACAGGACATCTCTGAGCTTGTGATTTCACAGTGTGGTTGGTAAAGTAGTCTGAAGAATGTCTGAATGGATTTGTATACAAAGCAGGATTTTAAAATGGGATCATGGGTATTTTGGGAGACTGCAGAATTGGTTTCTGAGATTCTCACTGTAGTAATCAGAGTCACACTTGGAGCTTATAACCATTAGTTCATAGCAGAGAATTACAAGCAGGCACACAGCTTCACTGAAGTGTATAGATGTGTGCAGTACTGAAAAGACCAATTGCAGAAATTGCATTTAGGAAATAAATACCTTGTGTTTGCTCCAGCTTTCCTAACAGCTTTTTGCAGTAATTTTTCTAAAGGATGAATTTTTAGAAATGTTTATTTATTTTCGTCATTCCCTCTTCTGGGCATCTGGTTTTAGAATCTGAAATACCACACTTCTCCAACCATGGCTGGATTTGGGAGTTCTCAGCACTCACTTAAAGAACTTGAAATCAGTTCCTCCTAGGCCTCCTAGACCTTCACAGTCCATTGATACTTGACCAGTTTCAGCCATACCCTTCTTACCCAACTTACTGTCTCCAGTGTGAATGACAGTGTATAGATCTATACATAACTCAGTGTTTGTGTGCATGTGTGCTTAATTCCTTAGTGCTTGCTTACCTTCTGTACAATAGATGATCAGACAGAAGTTGGCTGCTATGGCAGAATGCAAGGTTTCTTTGTTGTGAGAAAAGCTTTGTTTTGTTTCTGTGTTTGTTTTTTCTTACTATAGTTGTGGCCTGCATGAACAGCATAAGATGGCAGAGTGTAATCTGCAGGAGCACTTTGCCATAAGAGTAATAGAAAGCATAACACAGGATGCAACACACCAAATGAAGCACAACATCAATAAGCTATAATGTGTCTTAACCCTACTTAGCTGTTATTTTTATTACTTCTGTTCAGCTGGGATGCAACTTAAGCCTTGTGTTCCTTAGGAACTGCTCTGATACACAGTATTCACATCTTACTGTTTGTGGTAGAATTAATGTAGACCTACTCTTCAAACTTTTGCAGATTACCTCTGGATGGCACTAGATGTAGTTGCAAGACGATTCAAAGAATTCTTAAAACTGCTGAAAGGATCATTATGAAGAATGCTTTTATCAGGGAAACTCAAAGTGCTGGTAATTTTGGCAAATGGTAGAAAGTACCCTTGAAATGCGCACACTGTTCCAAATGAGGCAGTGATCTCTTGATTTTGTTCAGTATGCTTTAAAGTGAAATTTACATGGTAGAATTTCTTCCTGTAAGGGAGAAGTTAGTTCACTGAAGCTAAACTGAGAACAACTGTTTGTAGATCTAATTTGCTACCCAATACGTTTTTTATCCTGATTTCGAAATGCGTGTTATTTCTTGGGATATGTAAGTGCTTTTGCAGTCCAAGTCTATCTAAGAGGAAAAACAACCTGGTTAAAGACTTTTTCCTGTTCACTAGTCCATATAATGTGAAAAATAAATGTCACAATTAAGCACAATGCAGAGAACTAAGCCACTATCTTTTATCAGATGAGATGCCTTACTTCAGCAGTAAAAAAAAAAAGAAAAGAAAAGCTTGGTGGTTACAATTTATGCTATTGAAGAAAGAGTTACGTTACCTGTTACAGATAATGGATAGTTCCTTCCCATGGTGTCACCAACATAAGGCCTTGAGCTAGGAACGGATTAAAGGACCTGCTTTATTCTAAGCATGTGAATTGTTCCATTGAAAGAATTACCTGTACAGATGCGATTAAAAGCTTTTCTGCTCCATTTGTAATTTCTCCTATCAGATAATTTGATGTATTAGCAGAATGATGTATTTGTGAAAGAGGAGATTCGGGAGGCTGTAAATAAAGTTCTAAAACCTAAAACTGGGTAATGGGAAATACAGGTACAAGTGGATACCCTGAAGAGTCAGATTTTTGGTCCTGAAGCCAGATGTAGATGGCTGATGAGATAGCACTCAAATCTGGATGCCTATAGGCCTTGTGGAAAGCGATAGGTAGCTCATAATCTGTTTTGATCTGCTGACTGGCTGTGATTGTGTGGTTTCATTGAACTGATTTTGGGTAAACAAAACGTAAGCTGAGCTAATTTAAGGCCTTCCCAAGTGCATGATGCCTATCTTGCTATGCATTAGGGAATCAAGCTGAAATTTGATTGTGACATGTTTTTCTTTTTTATGAGCTTTACAGTGACCTGATTTTTTGAGAAAGTTTTCTTGTAGCGTGGTTTTAGTATGAGAAATCACAGCGATGGTGTGACTTTCTTTTGTTAGATGTGTTTTAGGAGAATTGAAAGAACTGAGTGGGAGCTTTATCAGACAGTGATGAGAAGAATGGCAGTGTAGTAACATATTCTTTTTCCAGGGTCAGTCTTTCTTATCACCTTTCTGAAGTATGCCTACTCTTTGGCATAAGATTGTTTCTGCAAGTTCTTTTAAAAACACTGAACAGATTTCCTTCTTTTACAAGAAACCTGTCATGCACTGAAATTTGTCCTGGATTGAGTTTACACTTGCAACCAGAAGAACAAAAACAGTTCCTCTGTTCTTGCATGGGGCTCATGGCAGGAAACGTCTCCAATAGCTGGAGTGATAAGGTATATGTAAATTATATCCATGATTCAAAAGGTGTGTCATAGTCACTGCTGACTTTTGTGGCAGAGGGAAGGCAAATCAAATGGACATGAAGGTTCAATACCACGTAGCATAGTTTAGCATAAACCTATCTATGCTTGCTGAGAGTGGCTGTGGCAGCTCCTATGTTTTAATGCTTTCTAAGTCAGAAGCCACCCATTTTCCAGCAGTTGCGTGGAAAGAGGGTTCTTGGGCAACATTTTTGATAGTGAACCTCGGCCTTTTATGTGCATGTAGAAATACCGCATACATGTCATTAAATTTATGTGGATAACAGCATTCGCATGAGCAAGATAGACTGAATATTGATTTTTACCAAAGGAAGAAGGGTGAGATCTGACCTCAAGGCAAAACAGTGCAATGCATTTAGGATCGTGACTCTTCAGTGACCTATTGGGAACCTCCAGCATGGGGCTAGTTGTAAATTCAAGCACCGTTTCATATGCATGCCACAACTATTTCATACAGGACGACCACTTGAATCCCAGTTGCAGGATGACATGGAGATGTATGCTGAGACGCTGCTTCTCAAAGTTATCTGCAAAGCCATGGCTCTCAGCAAGGAAAGGGCTCCCCATACAAAGTTTATAACCATATCCTCCACATTTCCATTCATCTGTGAGGCTGATCAGTCAGGATGATGTTTTGTTTTCCACTTGTTTTCAGACTGTTTTGTTTCTAAAGCTACCTTTGACACCAGCGTGATGAAATACACATTGAAGATGGTGTGATCAGGTGTGGGGAATATGCATGCAGGTCCTGCCACGAAACAGCAGAAACGTTTGTGTGTGTGACTATGCCTCCTACAAGGTACTTTGGTAATGTACCCTGTAGGTGTCCAAGTAAACGATACTAAGTGCTGTGTTTCAAATCTGATGTTTCAATTACATTGGTTTCACTCACTTCAAGGTCTTGCTAACACATATTCAGTTGACAGTTATCAATGAAAGGGGAAAAAATCTTGCTTTAGATGTTTTTACACACAGGAAAATGGTACTTTGATAAGTATAATCCAAGGTATTAGGGAGGTTTTCAAACACATGTAACCACAGGTGACTCATGTAAGACAAGAATCATCTGTAAAATTATGTAAGCTTGTACCTAGAATGTATGTTGTAGTTCAGAGTAAATTAGAACAATTTCTGTTGAACAAATATTTTTCATTTGAAAGGCCCTGCAACCTAAGAGTGGGACTGTATGTCTTATCCAGTGATAAATGATTTGTCTGAAATAGTTCTTGTTATGAAAAAGAAACCCTAGAGATTAACAGAGTCAATTTATTGGTTTTTTAGACCACGGTCAGGATCTCAGGGAAGTGAGGGGTTAACTGAGAGCAGCAATGACATTGGCCATCCCAAGGTAACTTCTCTACCGCTGCTGGATCATAACCCTCAGATCTGGGCAAGGAAATTCCCTGTCCTAATCTGCAGTCAGAGCCCCCAGGTCCTTGGAGGGGATGAGAAAGCTTCTGAGCTGCATGGTGCCCCCCTTGTGCCACTACATAACCAAATCAGCAGTTCTATGCAGTGTATCCTTGTTCTTTTAGTTTTATGCAGCATACTTCTGTTCATCAGCTGCTGTGCTACAAGTATAGCAGCAAACCTGTAAAATGGAACAGAATCTCAGCAACACAATAAAAATCATTAATTATTTGCACATTTTCACAACAGAAAATATTTGTTTCTGTGTCAAAGGTTGCATGAATGGCTTAATCTACAGTACTGTTAACTCTTGATTTCAAATGTGCAGATATTTCATACAGTTTGTTTTCTGT
The DNA here is from genome assembly GCF_019238085.1 of Lagopus leucura. Lineage (NCBI taxonomy): Eukaryota > Metazoa > Chordata > Aves > Galliformes > Phasianidae > Lagopus > Lagopus leucura. The sequence continues at coordinate 57,679,470 of NW_024962263.1, read as the reverse complement.
CTTTGCTACTGAGACTACCTTGTGCTTTCAGTGCAGGAAAAGTGTTAGTTCCAAACTTTATTGTGATCGGGTTTTTTTGTGGAAACAGAGTGTTTGTTGAGCTGTGTTGCTACTCCTTGTCACTTTCTTGTATTCACATTCACAATCACATTCACGTTCTCTTCCTATTCAAATGTCTCAGATTCTGACAAAGGACACTTTTCTTTTCTCTTGAAGATGATCCTGTACTTGCCTGCTCTCTGGGCTTCTGGAAACTTGCCTCATTCCCTAAAGACCCATTCAGAGTGCCTTGGAGATGCTCCATGTAATCCATCATTTGGAGCCTTGATTTCCTGCCATCCATTTCATTTCTGTCACTAGTTCCTCCTTCTTCATTAATGCAGGTTCCTCAGCTACATCCCTCTTATTTCTGCTGTGTTTTCTTATTTGTTCCTGTTTTTTGAAGCTATTGTCTCTTTTTTACCCTGATCATGTTTTGTAATATTTCTAATTATTTCTGTGAGGCTAAAATTCACCTGATTTTTGGGCAGCCTTGCTGCAGTCTGCAGTCTGTCTCTGGACTGTTTTTTTCTGTGGACAGAATGGCTCTTTTCTATGCAAAGGTGTGCCAGACTTTGCATTTCAAGTGCATCTCTGCTTCTGGGTACCTGAAAAAAGTACCTACTGAATTGTGTAAGTAAGCTGGGATTAACTTTCCTCTAATGCACTGGTATAAATGGTGTGATAAGTTTGGATGGTGTGGCAAGGATGAGAAATAGTTGGAGGTAGGTTTGACAAATAGTTGGGTTGTGAATAAAGCTTATGACTCAACCCCTGTTGATGTTACTAGTCAATTAGAGGATCATGGAAAATCCCAGCTGCACATGTAGTGTGGGCAGCCTTATGTAGTGGAAAAGCAATTGCCTTTCACTTAGTCAATAAGGCCTTCCCTGGGCTTTGTATTGTACATCAATGAAAACACAGACACCTACAATTGTAGAGAGCAGAGGAAAGGAGAAGCTAAATGGAAAAATACTTCATGAGTTTTAGAGGACCAGTAGGGAAGAAAGAGATCAACATCTCTTTAAATGAGTGGTTCGAATGATTGCAGCTTTTTCTTCACTCCAATTTACTCAAGCTGTGCAAAACAGCTCTAGATAAAGCATATTCTCATTATGTTTCCACTGATTAGAGGGAGAGAGGAAGGAAAAAAACAGCAGTCGATGATTTAGGACTGGACTGAGGATATTGGCGAGTCTTGGAATATGCTCTTGTTCAGGTTGTGGGTTATCATGGTGAAAACATCTGACGCTAAACCTGGGTCTTCTAAATAATTCTAGAGTCAAAGAATTTGAACAAAAAGAGAGGTAGATGGATAACATCAAACTTCTTGTTTGCTAAAAGGTCTGGTTATGGATTGGAAATTTGTGTTTATTATTTCAATGTATTCAGCAGCGGTCTTCAAGGTGGCAAATATTTATTTGATGTATTGGAAAAATACACTTTGTGATATTCATTACTGTCCTCTGAAAAAATATAATATTGCCTTTATACCTTCATGTTTGAGTTTGCATTTTCCATTCAAAATACACTACTACACTGTTTAAAAATTACATATAAAGAGAAACAAAATATGCTTGTAAACTGCCCTCCTATTCCTATTCAGCTGGGTACTCTTGTTCTGCAGACTAGCCACCTGCATTTTCTTTTGTTTGAATTTTGAAGCTGAAACCAAGGCAGATAAAACTAAGCATGAACTGAAGCTCTGAGCCCTTCCTCTGAGAAATCCACTGATTTCTTTTCATATACAGATTTGCTGGCACATGATCAAACAGGACATGGGTATGTTTCTGCCTTGGTTTCATTATAATTTTGGAAAAATCAATAGATTGTTGTAAACTTGCTTTTTACAAAGTTCCTGGATGTACAAGTCTTCAAAATCATTTGAGATGCTTCTTTGTTCAACATTCCTTCAGGGTGGTATTATAACAAGTTTAAAAGGAAAAGTTTCTTTCTTCTGTCTGAAAATGAGTAGGATGGTGTAGATTTCAGAGTCTAAAAAACAACTTTTGACTTAAAATTCCTAGCAAACTTTTGTGGTGGCTGCACTAAAATCCCATCATAACACAGAGGTTTTTACCAGGGTACAGAAGAGCAAAATTTTGCTTATTTTGCCATATTTGAGTTGAGGGCAGCGAGTGGGACTTGTGAAGGTAAGGAGGGCTAATGCTAGGTGAGAGCTTGTTTGGATAAGCCAAAAATACACTGGCTGCTACCATAGCTTCATCTTTAACTTGTCTATGTGAAAAAGAGATTGACACAAGTTAAGTATTTAAACTGCAGCTTTTGAACACAAAATTCTCCAGCAGTGTATCTCAGTGAGCAGGAAATCTGAAGGCCCCGCACTCTCATCTGTTATATAAAAATGAAGGAGAGTAGCTTCAACTGGACACTTGACTACTGAACATATATTTTGTTTAAATACATGCATCTTCTGACAGTTGTCCCACAAGGCAACTTTGTGTATCCACTGTCTGTGTGAATCTTAAAGAAAAAACCTGGAAGCGTGAGAATAGTTTATGTGGGTACTTAATAGCCCCTCCATGAAGCTAATAGTTTCTTAATTAATTTTTTCTCTGCTAATAAGAGTATAACAGATTCCTTATGTAACTGCTGGCTGTGTAGATCACTTTATAGGAACTGACAAATGAAAGGCCAAATAATATGTTAATTACCTCTTGTTGAAATGTGCCATTGTGACCTTTTTCTGCACAGTATTAACTTTTTTTTTTTTTTTTTTTTTTTTTTTTTTTTTGGTGAAGTCTCAGAGAAGTTATTTAAATGCATTATGAAAGCCATGCAGTGCTTGATCCTGAAAGCTTTTACTAACAAGTCTCCCCTTGTTGCAGTGCGGGTCTATAGCCTGACCCTTAGCTTGGCATTGCCTTTGGTTATGTCAGCTTTGCCAGCTATCTGCATTTACTTTAACTCAGAGACTATTAGTAGGACTATTTAGAGGGGCACAGCTTTACAGCCATCAGAGCATCAAGAGCTGCTCTGTATTGCTTTTTATTTTTTTTTTATAGGGCACAGATTGAGGACAATCAATCAAGTACAAGAATGTTAACAACCGTCTGTACCTGCAAGATATGCTTAGCAGGGATACAATTAGGTTACTCTGTTGGAAAGGATATGTAAAGGGGAAAAGTTTATAAGACACTCAGACAATTCTTATAATCTTTGTAACTTATATTGCATGCCTGCTCAGATGCAGTGGGTTAGCCCTGAGCAAGGTAGCTCTTCCTGATTATTCCCTCCAATTCCCTGGGATCTGTAAAAATTTCCCCAAAAGAACATGTTGGCGTGTGTGGGCTGGAAGGGTCAAAAGTCAAAATCACATTCATACGATGCAATACAATACACTGCACAGTATACCCCAATATGCAACCAGTTTATTAAACAAAGAACTGTAAGCTGAACACCTTATCAGCATACTGATTCTTTGCAGTCCTGACCTACACGAGGTAGCTAAGCCTTCATGACCAACAATCATCCTTTTGATGCCACACATGTACATAGTGTCAGAAGAATACTGAAGTGTAGAACAAGTGAGGAACAAAATAGAAATAGAACAAGTGAAGCCATCTGAGTTCTTCACTCATAAGTGAAACTGGCAGGGAATTGGGAGGAATGATTGCAAAGCTTCAGGGTTTTCTAAGGTGCTGTGTAGAAATGACAGGGTGTGCGATCCTTCCTGCTGCCACCGACAGCAAGTCCTAGAGTACCGAGGGTGATCAACAACACTTTCTTGTGGAAACATAAAGTAGACCACAAACTTCTTGACAAAGACATTTAGAAATGTCAAGAATGTTGCAATTGACAACAGAATGTCACTCGGAAAAAAGCACATCTTGACACCGAACCAGATGGCAGATGAGACAATTGAGCATTCTGTCACATAGCTGTATAACAAAGCCAAGACAGATGAATTTGAACAGCCACCAACTTCATTAGCGATTTAATAATTTGCCTTCTAACATGCAGCCAGGTGAAAACACTGCACAGGAAACTGATCTACCATGAATAGTTCTGGCTGGCAGAACCTACTGGAAAACTGCTCTGCTCCTTTTTCAAAAATTCAGAGCTGATATCGGAGCTGTCTTTCAAGAAGTCCTAAGCTGTCATATTTAAAAAGAGTTCATGAACAAAATCCCATATATGCTAACTTTACAAAGCATGCAGCCGTTTAAATATGAACACTACTGTTCAATTCCTCTCATTAAGGTCTTCCTTATTGTGTTTTCCATTCATACACTCTGGTGGATTGAACTGGGTTTACTTTAGGGTAAACAAAATGGGAATTGGGACCATAAAACAGGAAAGAAAATTCTTTTGTGAAGGCTTGATTCTTGTTTAGTCAGACATCACTTTGCACTTCTCTAACTGTGCAAAAAAGTTGTGAGGTGAATGTGAATACAGTCTATTTGGCCATCAAGATGCAAAATAGATTTTGTATCAGAAAGCATCAAGGCTGAGAACAGCGTTGCTCCTTGGGACCTGAGCATAGATGTATTCATTTCTTCTCACGTTTCTGCTCTTATAATGAACCATAATTCAACTGAAAGCAGTTAGAATTGGAAATTAATGTATTTACATACACAGAAGGTTAGTAAAAAGAAAATGAGGTCCACCTAGTTCCAAAGTAATTTCTTTAAGGGTATCTTCCTTTGAGTTAGCCTTATTACGGCAAGTGCTTTAAAAAACAAAGGTATTTTTTTTACAGAATACTGGAACCTCTTTGATTTTATTAAAATTTGCCTTGAGTTTCATTTACACAGTAATTCATCTTTTGTGAAGCATTGTTGAGAGGCATTTCTCAGTGAAGATCTCTAAATATTTTAAAATTCAAGTACTGGAGAAGGTCTCATCACATTAGAAAGCAATCAGCTATCTTGAGACAGGTTCATAAAAACATCTTAAACTCATCTCAAAAGGCACTCTTGACCTCCATTATCAGGCACAGGACCCCTAATGATTCATTGATCAACATTTTCTCTGTTCAACAAAAATATCATAAGCCTAAAGATCACTTGAAACCAAATGAGAGATTTTTTCCAGTGTCACAAGTACATTTGACTGATGACCTTTAATCTTTCTTCCACATTAGTGAGATATTTAACACGGATAATGGAGATACATTTTTCACAATTCTTTGATGCACATGCTCACAGAACCTTCTCTTCTGAGTACCACACAGTAAACAGGTAAAAGAGTCTTGCTTCTGTAAATGCCTTCATTATAAAAAAGTGCACTATTTTCAGCTTTCCTCTTCCAGTGAAGTCATAAGATCTAAAAGCCTTTGAATGTTCATAATTAACGTGATGCTTTTTCACAGGGAGATTGGGCATGTGTAGATGCATAAGAGGTTTTCAGAACAGATATGTTGCTTGTTTACCTCCCTTCCATCCCATGTGTCAAGAACTCAACTTGTATTTCCAAAGTACTTAAGAAGTCCCATGTACTCAGCTTTTCAGTTTACACCTACGCTGTCGTGCAATTCAAGGTGTAGACTAGGCTTGCCTGAGCTCACCTGAAATTTCTTGGCTTGGGTACAGATAACAAGGGAGCAGTGACGTTGTGGACATCAGCAGCCAAGTACTCACCCAGAGTGCTGGAGCGATTTGCACAGTCTGCAGAGAAATACTTGCTGTCAGCACCAGCACTGGACAGTTGAAGGTGACTCAAGTGTGCCTACAGAAGCTGCAATCATTCCTCTGGATCATTCCCTTTTTCACTGCTTCTCAGGGCCTTGCAAGTGCCTCATAATGAAACTGTCAAGCTAAGAGGTGTTGTGGAGGGCACAAGATTCCCCCAAAGTGTTAAAACAGCTATGTCACCCCAGAGCTCTCCATTAGTAAGACTTCACTGCCCATCACCACCTGTGTTGCTCTGTGGATTGTAGGGTGGCTGTGCCACTCATTTAATATCAGGAAGGTGCTTTGCAGCTTTTGCAGGCGTATGTGCAACTGTAGCTTTGACTCTTCTGTCTGTTTTACTGGTAATATCTGGAGTTATTGCACTGAGGTCAATGAGATTGAGAAATGTCTCCTTGTCTTTCTGAAGACAGTAGGGAAGAGGGGAGCAAGGAAAGTTGTCCCATTAGAATGAGATGACACCCTTGAGCTCTGCAGGTGAGAAAGGGAAGAGAGCTGAGAAGTAGGCAGAATAGCATCAAAGAGCAGCTGGCAGAATATGAGCTCAAGGTCTCTTGACTGTTGGCCCAAATCCATCAAAAACTCAGAAAGCCAGTGACTAGTCAGGCCAGCAGCTCATAAACAAAACAAAACAAAAGAACCCCCCAAAAAAACAAATCCAAGAAAAGAGTTGAGCAATGGCATTGTTCCGTAAGGATGTGAAGATTCTGCTTAGCACTCTTTGGAAGACTGCCATGGACATAAACTGGGAGAGTCAACAATTCGCAGCCAAGCTTATCAGCGTGCCAGTTGAGCTGAGAGTCATTCTATAGAATCATAGAGTCACAGAATGGTTGAAGAGGGATGGGCCTTCTGGGTTCATTTGGCCCAACCTCCCACTCCAGCAGGGACTCCAGAGCAGGGGGCCCAGGCCCAGGCCCCTGTCCACATGGTTTTTGAAGATCTCCAAGGAGGAGACTCCACAGCTTCTGGGCAGCCTGTGCCAGTGCTCCATCACCCACACAGCACAGAACTGCTTCCTGGTGTGCAGAGAGTACCCCCTGTGTTGCAGTTTGTGCCCACTGCCTCTTGTCATCTCACTGGACATGAGCTTCGCTCCATCCTCTTTAAATCCTTCCTTCAAGTATACACATTGATAAAATCTCCCTGAGCCTCCTCTTCTCCACACTGAACAGTCCCAGCTCTCACAGCCTTTCCACACAGGAGAGGTGCTCCAGGCCCTTCACTGTCTTGGTAGCCCTGAGGCTGGATCCTCTTCACTGTGTCCAGGTCTCTTTTGTACGGAGGGGTCCAGAACAGGACACATTACTCCATGTGCAGCCTCACCAATGCTGAGCAGAAGAATTTAGCAGGTCAAAGAGTACATTCTCAAATCAATCAAGAACTCCTGATGACATCTCAGCTTCTCTTGGGATGAAGAGAAGTCAGCAATACTTTAATAAAGGGTGACAGAGCATAAAATAGAAGCTCTGGACTGAAGCTTTTCCTAGCATGGAATGCTTTGCAAGGTTCCATCAATTTGGAGACTGTTAAATTTTTCTTCTCCCCTCTATTAATAAATATAAATGTGTAGAAAATTACCCTAATCTTCTTCCAAAGAGGATGTGCCTCCAGAATCATTTCCAGTACCCAGAACCTCAGAATTCTGCTGCCTTATTTAGAGGCGATAAAAACAGTCCTTGAATTTCTGACCAAAATCTAAATATAGCCTATTTCTGAGAGCTGAAAATGTACCTTTTTATTTCATTCACTTCTGTTTAAATCAAACTTTGTTCCAAACTTTTCATTCTATAAGCATCTCTTTCACTATAATTATTTTACTGAAGCGGGAAAGCACCCAATTTAGTGAACTGAATTAGTATGCTACTGAATATGCCTGCAGTTGTCATTCTACTAGGACTGTTGTTCTGTTCCTGTTACAATTTCTCACTGACTTAAGCAGGTTTATACAAGAGCTGAACCTAGCCTATGAAGGACATATTACCACAGACAACTTTATTTGACAAATCTGAAGTGGTTACTATAGTTGCCATAGTAGCTATTTCTATGAGATTCTTCACAGTGGGAAGAATATAGTGGTTTCTATCTGGTCAGGTATTGGCATTATGGCAAGAAACTGGCAGTACATGTCAGTGATGCACTGAGGCATCTGAATCTACCCCTCATGTGTGTTGTGGTGTATCGAGTCCTGGTTTTCCAAGCATTTTGGTCTCTATCTTGGTTGTATGGCAGCTTTTGTATGTGATGGGCATCTCTCTCTGAGAAGTGCAGAACACAGTGCTTAAGAGTCCAAGAGAACATCAAGTAGAAGGAGTCTTGCAAGGAGTGTGCAGGACATTAATGTAGTATAAAAGTAAGTCACTTCAGGTATCTAAACTGTAGGAGTCCACAAAGCTGTTTTTTTAGGCTCCTACTGGAGACAGCGAAGAGATATGAGAAATTCTGAGATGTTCTGGATGACTTTGAGACAAGATAAAGCTTGCCCTACAAGTGCTTATTTCTCTTTAGTAAGCTTAGTGGCAACCTGAGTAACTCAAGTACAGCCCCCATGTAACACAGATAGGATCCTAGTTTTCTGTGTGGGACCTTGACAGGTAGTGATAATTCAAGGTACTTTTACATATATTTCATTTCCGAAGTCTTTTTTTCTTCTTGTTTCTTTCTTAGCTACTCTGAAAAAGCTATTTTTCCTCCTCCACTCTCATTTCTTGCTTGTATTTTTATTCACGGTCTATTTGTTTTCTACACTTTGGTGCTTTGGTTCTGTATAAATAGGTGTGATAACCAAACTACTTAAGAAATTCCTTGAAGGTTAAAAGTGGAAAGCCAAGCAGACTTATTTGACTGCCTTGGCTGAATGCTCCCTTCTTGCCCCATTTGTTTATCACCCACTTTCAGTTCTTGACTTTAAGTACCAGCTCCAGCCAGTGGTCATTACCTGGAGCAGCTGTGCTCTACACTGAACCTGTTGTTGTCCAGTGGACCCTGTGCTTAAAGAAGCTACTGTGGGTCACCTTCTGTCCAACCTGGAGTCTCTCAAGTCAGTTTCGTGTATTTCATCCATGCCATCTAACACACCGGGACAGTACTGAGGGGATGCCATTGACAGATCAATCGGTTGTACAACAGGTAATGGCCTCAAGCCGTGCTAGTGGAAGTTCAGGTTGGGTAGTAGGAATGATTTCTTCTCCAAAAGAGTGGTGAGGCCTTGAACAGGCTGCCCAGGGAAGTGGTGGGACTCTCTATCCCTGGTGGTGTTCAAGAACTGTGGAGATGTGGCACGTGGGGTCATGATTTAGAGGGCATAGTGGTGATGGGTTGATGGTTGGACTTGGTCGTCCAGAAGTCTTTTCTACCCTTAATGGTTCTATGATTCTGGGATTCTATTCTGTTTGAGGTGCACAAACGATACGTATAACTTGCCTGGGAGATGGTGATAACTTGCCTGGGAGATGGTGGTGCTCCTTTCTGCACCTGCCTCCCTGGCTATAAACCCCTGCTGCTTTCTGTGTGCTGCCAGCAGTTGTCTGACCTTGGAGTGAGTCAGCTCAGGGAATGGTACCAGCAGAAAGTTGCATTAAAAATGAAAGAGTTCTTTATCTCCTAAGGAAAAGAGGTGAGTTGGAGATTTCTGCTTTTTGTTCTCTTAGAAACTGCATGCTTTCAGGTGCAGCAGCAGTTTCTGGGGCATGGCCCAAAAGCAATATATATAAAACGTCTGTGAAGGAATAGGGCAGAACAATCTAGTCCAGCTCCCACTCAGAAATCTCCTTTTGGCTTCAGTGGCTCAGGATTTCACTCCGTTTACTCAGTGCTGTATTTCTTTATTGCTGTCATTATTCTCCCAGTTAATCTGTCAGAGACAAAGATACTGTGAAGACAAAGATACTGTAAATATTTCAGTACAGCACTGAAGCAGGAGACTTCTGGCAGTTTGCTTTCTGTATCGATTTCACACAATGGCCCATAAAAGCCCATTTACATAGATAGTCTTCGCTTCTCTCTAGTAGATCTGAGCCTGTTGCATGTTCCAAACACAACTCCCTTGCTTTTAGTCGTTGTTGCTTCTCATTAGACAATTATTCACTGGATTATTTGCTGGAGATGAACTAGGAGTGTAATCCCAGAAAGTTTGTTTAAAAATGAAAATGAAAATTCACGGTAATGTTGGTTTTTTGGGGAGGGAGGAGGGGGGTGGGGGAACCAGAGTAACATTTGTTCAACTGTATTCATTACAGAGCTATAAAAAGCAGCAAATTAGGGGTTAACATGAAGACACATAACATAAAATCAAAATGTGACAGCAGAAATGTTTCAGTATCTGCCCACCACTTGGTGGGAATAGCATCTTTCTTCTCTCAGAAGCACTATCATAGCATCCCTCTTAACGCTCCATAAAGTCCACTCTTAGAGCCCTTTGCTATTTTTCAAGTTGCAGTGCTTGCTTTTTCCTACAGTTGTAAAGGAGAATGCAATATGGTATCTGTCCTGTCTGAAGGATCACACTGTGGATTCTGCCTTATTCTGACTAAAGACTTTGGGGATGGTCTCTTCAGCACAAAATCTTTGCAGAAGTGCACTATCACAGAATCATGGGAAAATGTTTTATGCTTGCCTGCTTACATGATAAATTTTTTATACAGTATTAAAAATGACATGCACATTCATTTAACCTGTTTGCAGATATGGATGAATAGAGAGTCAGCACATTCAGCACATTCTATCTTTCATGGAATAAGCCTTCCTGTCCACCCAGTTTTTAATAGATGACCTGAGTGCTTAGTCACCTAGCAGGGGCCGCTTTCTTTTAGTCCGTCAGCCCTTTCATTATCCACAGATCAGGATCACAAGCTAAGCTGGCATTGGTAGAAATGGTTACAGAATTTCCAAACAAGTATTTTTTTTGCTTTGCAAAATTCATTTCCAAGTGATCAATATTGTTTGTGAATCACTAACTTTATCCCAGTCCAGCTCTAACCATGTGATATTTCTCAGAAGAAACATATAACTGAGATAGTGATCCTTTTTTTTTTTTTACAGTCTTTTTTCATTAGCACAGGGTGTGGACTTTGACATATGGACTTCGACTTCATCTTTGGAAGTTACTCTGTTTTTTTCATATGTCCTCCTTATGTTTCAGTTGTAGTCATTAGCCTTCCTTTCCTATACCAAACTTGGAGGGCAATGTGGCTGTGCCCCATTTGCTGCTCTATATTGCTGCTTCTCAGGTGGGTTTCAAGCCAACATTAGAACGCTTTTAAAATTAAGAAATGGTCCCAGCAGTAGTTAAACATTCTGGGTGAAGAATGGGTAACCTGCCCTTTCTGCTCCTTAAAGGCCAATATAATGGACACTGATGACAGCTTTGAGTCACTGCAGTATGCTTCAGATCAAGCTAAGGCTGTGGCTGCACTGGAGCTCCTGCAGCTGCATTTTCCCTGTGTGACCTGCTGGCACAGGGAGATGTACCTGTAGGAGCTCTATGTCAGGTTATCTTCTGTAGGCAGTCCCACACTGACAAAAGGCTGATTGTGATGATGTTAACCATCAGAGTTTTCCCTGACCAGACATCACTCTTCCAGAAGCATTTGGTCCAGCCAGGAGCAACCTGAAACATGTGGCACTGCCTTGCTTCTTCTGCTTATTGGAGGGAATCTGGCAGCTGCTGGGGAAGTTCAGGAGCTTGATGCTTTAGAAAAACTGGCGTGGGACTTCTATCAACATAGAAAAAATCATACAATTATTATCTTCATAATATTCAAATAAATCAGCTTTTTTTTTTGCTTATTATTATAGTTTGACACTTGTCAGTTTTGTTGTTTTTTTTCAAGAATCATGAGAAAAATCACCCAGGAATGTATCTGTAGGAAAAAAATCCAAGTTGGTAAGTCAAATGCTCTGTTACCACACAAGAGGGAGGGGACTTAACAGGAGAAATGCATGATGGTACCATTCATTAAGAGAAAAGCAACTCAAAACCTCACAACATAGCAAGTTAACTATTAGCTACACCTGACTTGATAATTGTATGTGTGCCTCTGGTTTGTCCTCCTGTGATTACTTCTGATGTACTTTAGTACTGTCACATCCCCCTGGTTTTGCTGTTTTCATTACTCCTGACAGAACGTTTGGGTAAATGCAGGAGAGAGGGGATATAGTATAATGATTTGACAGCTCTAATTATGAATATTTAAGAGCTGTTTGAATGTGCTCTCTTTTATCACCTAATTTCCTATCAATGACAGCTTTGGAAGCACTTGTCTCATTTTTCAAATCAAGGCTTCCTCGAGCAAAAATGCGTGCAGACTGAATAGCTTATGCATACTATTAATCACAGAGGGTGGGAAAAGATCCATCAAGTGCTTCAGATAGTTTGAGAGTGCTCCATCCTCGCAGAGCTTTCACCTCCCATTTCTCACGGATGAGTGTATCTGCCTCCTGTGAATGATCTTTGTGATCAGATTTATCTTCCTTCAAAAGTGCGTCAAATGATGCCTGAATATTTTAAAAAAGAGTAAATTCTAATTGGAGTTAGTCATAGATAGAAGGGAAGAGCAGTCATGTTGTTTTCCTAAAGGAGGGTAGCTCTCATTCTGCTTCCAAGGGGTCAGATTTCACCAATGAAATGCTGCAGTTTGGATGAAAAAGAATAACCACTCCAAGTTGGAAAAGAACTTTCTTGATTTGAGCCAGAAAGAACATCGCTGTCTGGTGCTTCTGCAATTATTGTTACCTTCTGCACTTACAGTGATCTTGGTCATGATGGTAAAATGGTCCCCAGTTAATTGTACTATAGTTTTGTGCTTTGTGCATATGCTGAAATTTCTTCTCCTTATTAGATAGAATTAACCAGAATGACACTTAAATCCTGCCAAGTGTGCTTAGTGTCTGGAGCTGGAGAAGGGGTATGTCTTTCCAGATGTGTGAACTGTAGCCCGCCTAGTCCTTGGCCTCCTGGTAGGCTGGTGCTGACTGAGCAGCATGGTAGCATCCCCAGCTTTTTGGAGTCTATCTCAATACATGCTTGTTCCTTCCTATTTTGTTGTTACAACTTGTGAATTTATGTTCTATATGTTACTGAAAGATGAGAGACAAAAATGAGAAAAGTCAGTACTTCACAAAACAACATCTCGTGGCATTTCCTACAGTTGCTACAGGGGAATGTAATTCCTCCTGGTCTCACCAAGGTTAGGAAGCTGTGATGGTGTAGCAGGACAGCAGCCTCATGCCTGGAGATGTGTGGGATTCAACAGTGTGATGTTTTTCCTTTGTTAGAGGGAAGAAAAAAAAATCAGCAGGGAAACAGAGAGAATAAGGAAGCAGAAAAGAAATGATTTGGGAGAACAAAAAGCAGATTCAAAATTCCTTCATGCACATTGACACAGCAGGATAAAAGTGTCCTTGAGCTCAGAAGTGCCCAGTCCCACCGGTCCCACTGAATAAGATCTGCATCAGTCAGCTACAAACAAACCTCTTACCAAAGACTCCCACAGCTGAATTTTTTTTTTCTTTTCCCGAAGTGTTATTCTGTATCCTATATTTAGTCTGCATTTTCCTGGGACTAAACATAGCAGTATTTTGGACCAGCTATCAAGCTAGAGGGAGCTAAAGAAAAACAAGTCTGCAAACCTTTTATATAGACTTATGCTATGAACTGTTTCTAAGAGTCATGCCATTGATTTTATTTCTGATTTTCCAGAAAAATAATATCACATCTTACTCCCTGCATGATTGCTTTAAATTTGCTTCTGCTGCACAGTAAGTTTTCAAACCACAGTTTGTTTCTCACTGTTTCAAGGAGAAGTGGCATACAGTTTTATACTCACTGTACATGCTCTGCTTCTAACACATTATTTTGGACTGTCTTTAAAACACCTTGAAATGGAGCTACAGTTTTAATTATGTAAAGCTTTGTTGTTGCTATTGTGGAGAGGAAGACAACTAACAAAGAAAAACAGGATGCCCTTTGTTGGAAGGACAAACTATGTGCTGAAACAACTACCAGGAATGTAGATTTCCCACTGAGTGACAGGTGAGATTTGTAAGAAGGCAGGTTGCAGCCAAATATTGAATTTGGCCTCAAAGAGAGGAGACAATCCTAAGAGTGCTTCTTGGATTGACAGAAATTAATAGAGACCCTGTGCATTTGGCTGCAAGGAAAAATAAGAGTCTGCTTACATTTTTCAGTCAAAATTATTAGTTTTTGTTAATTGAAATGATTAGCACCCAAGGCATATTAGCTGTGCTGTTCAGCCCAGTGTGAATGAGCTCACCAAATCACGTCCTTTATAGAGAAGTTTAAAGTGGGTCAAAAATAAATTGAATCAGTGACCTTTTCCAGTAGTTTTCCCTAGGGAAAAGCAAAATGTGTCATGTGCCTAAGTAATCTATTCTGTTTTTACAGTGTTCTCTCTTCTGCTGTGGTTTTCAGCAGCCTCCAAACTTTGGTCCATGAGTTCTATTGATCATAGCTCAAGAGAAATCCTTGAAGTGTTCGTATAACTAATTTGTACTCCCTCAAAGCAACCACTGCTCCACCAAACTGTGAGAAGGCAACAAGCATGGAGCTGCAGGCTGGCTGAGAGGCCTCTGGAGGTCATCTGGACCAACTTGCCCAAGCAGGGACAATCAGAGCTGCTTTCCCAAGGACCATGTCCATACAGTGTTTTGACATCCCAGGAGGGAGTCCGCAACCTTTTATAACAGTGCTCTGCCACCTCATAGTGAAAAATGCTCAGAGCCCCCTGTACTTCACTTTGTTCCCACTGCCTCATGTTCCATCCCTGGGCACCACTGAGAAGAGCCTGGATCTGTCCTTTTTACTTCCTGCATTTCTACACCACTCTGTGTTAAAAGACTGTGTGGACGTATTAATCACATTAACAAACACCCAGGCCTGATTAATGAGTATGTGTGATGTAGGGAGCAGGAAGAAACATTTAAATGCCCTTTTGATAAGTTGATGTGTGAAGAGGCAATGAATTATGTAATTTTTACTTCCTTTTTTTTTGCTGGAATCCATAGTTTCTTGGGGTATATGCACTAGAGCTGGCATGACGCAGTGCACTAAGACCTGATTTCTATCATCACCAATGCCATTTTCAACTCTTCTAGCAGTGTGTTGGTCAGTCTTCATGCTCAATAATTAAAAAAAAAAAAAAAAAAAAGGTGTCATAATTATTTTAAGCCCCCTTTATGCTACCCAACACATTACTGTTACGGGAAACAGGATTCAAAGGCTAAATGTCCCAAAGAACATTGATACGATGAGTCTTCATGCTAATTAATATTTGCGGTTTATTTCAGGCAGCCAGTGGATGAAATAAACCATCACTGACGCGTAAACTGAAATGCAGATTTCTTCCCTCTCAATGCATGCCTTCTACATGATTAGATGCCCTCATGTATCTCCAGTACCTGAGGTTTCTCAGCCTGCAGGGAGGGCTCTGGAGAAGTGGGGCTGACAGCAGGTCCCTGAGCACAGGTCTTCCTCCTGCTGAGTGTTGCTTCAACTGCATTTCTAGATTAAAATGAGCCCCTTGCAGCTGTTTTTATGTGGATCTTGGTGTATCAAGGCATTCACAGATTTCCTTCTTCAATAGTTGGAGTGCCACAGGCAAAACAGAGAGCCTTCAGTTTGTAGATTCCAATCAGATACAGGCAGGAGGCAGGGAGCTGGGAGTTAATATTGTCAGGGCTGGTGTGCAGAATTTCACAGTGCGGGGATACGTGCAGTGTAGCTGCCTGCAGTGGTAGGGGCAGCCCTGGCACAAAGAACTAGCACTATGATCATGGGATGCAGTATCTTCTGCACTGCCGTGTCTCTAAAAGCAAAGGGAAAGACACACCCAGCTTTAGCCCATTATTAATTAGCTTGTTTTATCTGTCATCTGAATTCATCTACAGGGAACAGGGAAAGCACTTCTAAGGAGAGATTTATCCAACCTACCTCACATGAGCAGAACTTCTATGGGGCTGCTTCTGTCTCACTGCTGACAGCAGAGGGAGTGCAGGCCGTTAGCTTAAGCAGAACACCCGGTGTGGGATTTAGCTCCAGATTAAAAGTAGATATCTACATGTAGGAGTCCTCATTGGGTAAGATTGGTATTGGAGCTCCCTGTTTTAAATTCCTCAGAAGATCTAATCCACTTACTCCTGGCTGGTGGATATGCTATGGGAGGCACCAGCCCTGCTGAAGCAACTGCTGAAGGTCAGATGTACAACAGGACAACCAAAGACACAATTATCCATCTTTGTTCAGCTGAATCAAGTCCTAGCTCACCCTTCTCTTTAAGGCAGCCCAGCTCTTGCTGCTTATGACGCTCAAGGTAATGATTTATCCCACCTTCCATCTGGGCAACTCTTTACCCCCTTTGACTGTTGGTTTACTTTCATTAACTGTGATGGGAGCTTAGACACTTGTCTCCCATGACAACATCTGTCATAGATAAGATTAGGTGTCCTAAACTGAAGAAGATTTCACTTTAGGGACTTATATAAATGGTCAGGGCTCAATTCATTTCCCAAGGCATAAACAGTCAGAGGAATTATCTCCGTAACTTTCTGAGAGGGACCTCTCATGAAGGGCCTGGTTATTCTTGGCCTTGAATCTGTATGTTCTTCTCAAACTGAATGTAGAATGCCACTGCTCACCCTGCTGCGGTTGCAAAAGCAGAAAGACTTTTAAGTTGTGCATCCTGTAAACCAGCACAGTCCTTTCTGCCATGGTGCCAGTGGGTGGCAGAGGTGGGCAGGAACTGGACAGCTGGGGCCCTTGGGATGGGGACAAATGGGGACAGACTCAGCCACCAGGCACCTCCCTGGAGATGGGGGCAGGGCAAGGCCAGGCAGGGACATAAACCCATCAGGAACCTGCTGCTGTCACTGGGGCTCCTTGCAGCTCTGCAAGTCCTTTCCCAAGCTCTGGTGAGTGCCCAGTGGAGGAGGTGTGGCCCTGATGCATCCGAGGAGCAAACTTCTGCCTCTGGGATGCACCAGCCACTCCCTTTGAATTCAGTAAAGATCAACTGCATAGAAACTGATTGCTCAGATTATAAACTCTTTTTAGGCACACTTTGTTTTTACTGCTAGAAATGGCCATGTTACATGAGCATGCTATTATTTTATGCTCTGCGTGTGTAAGGAAGTGCATAGAATCTGAATTCTGCTGCATGAAGACATTTAGTTTAATATGCAAAAGGAGAACCTGCTCAGTTTGAAACCAACATTACACTATATAATTTCATATTATATATTTATGCATTCTTTATATGAAGATGTTCTTTATATGAAGATGTTTCTGAAATAATAGTATGGATCCTGCATCTTATCCACAGCTGTATCAGGGGACATGTAGTACGTATCAACAAAATCACCAGGTGAATTTGAATATCTGATTTGTTTTGTGTGAAATATGTTAGTTATTTGTGATAATGTAACAATTCTAATGTGTTTAAACTTCCATATTTATTTTTTGTAATGGTTTTATAGACTAGATAATGACATTGAAGCAAATACTATGATACGCACCAAAGGCACCCGCTTCCCATGAGTGGATCATTTTCTCATTTTTGTATATGGAACAAAAAAGCTTTTCATTTTTCACAATTTCAACATTTTCTTTACCTTAGGATCCCGCTAACCTTCTACTTCTTGGCAAAGGAAGTAAAGGAATTCTTCAGTAAAAGTTAATAAATAAAAAAATTAATTGAAATATTTGGACAGGACTTAATTTCAAAATTTTATGTAGGTGTAAAAACTTTAAGCTGTATCTGTAATGTAGTATCCTTTGGTTATTCCTTCAAGGCGTAGATTCTGAAAGGTAACCAGATCTTTAGCTTGGTTTTGTAATAGACATTGCCCTAACAGCACATCACTGAAAAGAGCCTGGCCCCATCCATTTGGCTCCCACATGTTAGATATTTATAAACAGTGATGAGATCCTTCTCAGTCTTCTCCAGGCTGAACAGTCCCAGTTCTATCAGCTTTTTTTCATACTCCTGAAAGATGCTCCAGATGCTCCAGGACCCTAATATCTTTGTGACCCTCCACTGGACTCTCTTTAGAAATTCCTTGTCTTTATTGAACTGAGGAGCCCAGAACTGGACTCAGCACTCCAGATGTGGCCTCACCAGGGCAGAGTAGGTGGGTAGGATCACCTCCCTTGACCTGCTCGCCACATTTTTTTTAGGGCACCCCAAGATAGCACTGGCCTTCTTGGCCACAAGGGACACTGCTGGCTCACAGTCAACCTGTTTCCACCGGCACCCAGTGACTCCTTACAGTGTCATTGCTTTTTTCTTTTGACTTTTTCTGTTTTTCTTAATGAACTGTGAAATTTTTTAGCCTCCTTATTTCTTCATTTTCAAATTTGAGCCTATGAACATGTACATATGATGTGTAAACAATCACATACAATTGTGAACTGAAATCCTTTGGGGTAGATGTAAAGAAAAAATCCTCACATTTATATAGACTTAAATATACTGTTTAATATTCTGTACATAGTCACACCCTTTAAAAAAGTGTGCTTTGTGCTGAAACGTCTGGAGAGACCTTAGATTTGTCTGTAGTTTCAGGTAAATGAGTAAGGTTATCACTTCTTAAATGTTCTATTTCCTCTTTGTTGGTGTAGGTTACATTTTTAAAAAGTTGACTTTCCTGGATGCTTTTCATATGTAGCAGTCATGTTCAGTCATACTATTAGGTTTAGCTCCAGATGAATTTTCTTAGACTAGCCTTAGGTATAGTTCTGTTTTGTTTTGTTTTGTTTTGTTTTCCCCTATTGCCTGGGCTGTAGTCATTTGTTTCTACATCTCTAGACCAAAGGGAATTAGATCTATGCCACAGCTCCTCAATAAAACAGCAGTTTGCAGCCAGTTCTTTATACTCTTCTCCAGAATTAGACTTTAGATGTCTAGAGTGGAGGAGTGTGGGGGACAGTGCTGCTTACGGATGGGACTTTTTGATCAGATTTCCTAGCCTCTCCTTTTCTTAATTTCCAGTTTTGTTTTTCTTCAGTTTCATCACAATGTTTGAGATACTACTGACAGTGTGGTTATTCGTTGCTCTGACAGCTCCTTTGCTTCCTTTTTCCTTCTCTGTATTTTGTGCAGGTAGAAAAAAAAGTCCTTCTTTTTTTTTCTTTTTTTTTTTTTTTTTTCCCCCTATGCTAAAAGACCTTTCTACTTGCATTGTTTTGTTAAAAAGGAATTTGATTAGTATTCAAAGGCACTTATTCTTAACCCAAGCATTAACTATTCAGTCAAGCAGAAAAGATCACCCCACTCTGAAGAACCAAAAATCCCCCAACCCAAGGCAGGAAACATAGTCAATCAGTTGCATAATTTAGAGGAAAGCTATGGGCTGGTTGAAATACCTGCTGGTCTTGAGCAGAGAGGCTGCGCAGCCTCTTTTAGGAGCTTCTAGGCTGTATGCAGTGGCAGTTTCTCTGTTGTGTAATCCAACATGCTCCATCACATCAGCAAAATGAGGTACCCATCATAAGACAAGTGCATTTGAGTCATAGAATCATAGAGTTGCTTGAGTTGGACTAAAGATCATCTAGTCCAACCCCCCCTACAATGAACAGGGACACCAACAGCTCGATCAAATTGCTCAGAGCCCCATCCAGCCTGACCTTGAAAGCCTCTAGAGACAGACATTCACCATACAATCATAGAATCATTTAAGTTGGAAGAGACCTCCAACATTTAGTTCAACCATCCATCTACCACCAATATTACCCACTAAACCATGTCCCTTAGTATCACGTCTGCACATTTCTTGAACACCTCCAGGGACAGTGACTCAACCACCTCCCTGGGCAGCCTGTTCCAGTGCTCCACCACTCTTTTGGGAAAAACCATTCTTTCAGAGAAGTCATTTGACAAGAATATGCATGTGAACCATGTCATGGGATTGATTTTAATACGAGGGGGCTGCAGTTCTTTAGGAAAAGGAGGCAGCAGGAAGCAGGTTGCTGGCACAAGTTTGCTGGCTCCCAACCTGATCCTGCAAAGGATTCTGAGTCTTTTGCAAAAGATGGATTGGTCTTCAGGCTGGCTGGCCATAACCCAAGGACTTTAGGTTGAGTGCCTCTGCTATATGTCATTTGCAGAGAGGCTCAAAAAATCAGTCTGGCAGGCAGTTTGATACCTGTACTCATAATCCCTGGTTCCTAATTGCAATCTCTCATGTTGAGACTCCCAGGAAAACTTGTTCTGATATCATCAGAGCAGAATAAGCCAAAATCTCACCTGATAGTGAATCACGTCTACAGATGAATGGAGTTAGCAGTACTGTGCTGGTATTCAGTGCTTGTTAATCTGATGCTCTATAAACTGAAAAAAGATATGCATGGTAACAGGAGAAAAGCAGTAGACACAGGTTATCTCAGGGGAAATTTTCCCTGTGTATAAGAAAAACATTCCTCACCATGAATATGATTACATTTTGGAGTACATTGCCCAAAGAAGGGGAGGCATCTCCCTCACCAGAAAAGGACTTGGCAAGGCTCTTGAAGACCTGATATAAGGCCTCACTTTCAAACAGAGGTTGGACCAGGACATCTCTATAGGACCTTTCCCACTGTGACTTCTGTGTGGTTCATGGTTGCATGCACTCTTTCTGAAAGAATGCCAGAACTGTCTTGGTGGGAGGAGCAGACCATTAGGAACTTATGCAAGCAAAATGAGCAACACAGTGTTTCTATGTGATTACTTGAAGCAAAAGTAAAAGCTGCTCAATAGGTTTGAGCCTCCTACACCACCTGCCTAATTAGTCTCCACATTCTATTGCTCTTTAAATGTTGACCCTCTCATGGTTTATGCCTGTAGTTGCAGCAAGACCAGATAAAACATTACAGCATAGAGGGAATGCATGGAGAAATACTGTGCAACCTTTCCACACAGGGTATACACCACAGAAAACTCTTCAGATTATATTGTCCCCTTGCTCATGTTGGGACCAATACCTAAAATTAGAAATCCTATTAACAATAAAAAATAAGTGGTGTGCCTAACACAATCAAATTAGATGTATAAGTCTTAAGCAAAGATTCTTGTAATAATGTTAATTCATTAATCCACACGTCGTCTCACCATGGGGTCATTATATCGTAGTGTCACTCATTAATAATCTTTTCCTGTCACTTCTGAATTAAATAATTTATAGAAATCCTGTGCATTTCCTCTTCTGATTAACAAACTTACTATTACATGCTACTGTAGGAGGTAGAAGCCCTGAATATTATCAATCCTGAAGAGATTTCTGATTTACCTGAATTTCATATTGTTCTTTCTTTCCATGTGTCATTATTGTCTTGCTAGTAAACTACAGCTGGCAAGAGGTTTAATAATACACACTTAGATTTTGGCTGCAAAGACATTTTTGTTTTAAAATAGAAAAGATTTCAGAAATAGCTCTTTCTTCATTGAACTGCCAAATTACAAGAGCAGGATTTCAGGCATGTATAAATCCGAAAATGCTATTTAAGCCAGTAGATCAGTGACAACTTATTCATGTTGAGTGACTGTCCATGCTTAGCTTACAGCTGCAAGCACAAGCACAGTATGAGAAGAGAGCAGGAAGCGAGGTGTTAGAGGAGCCAGAGGAAATTTTATTAAAAAATTCAAATGCATTTGTAACAGTCCTGAAATTACATGCTGCTGATGGACCTAAACTAGCTTGGAGTCGGAGGGAGATGTAAATGACAAAACCTCTGTAGATGTCTGTCTCACTTGCCTTGATTCCTCATTCCCATTTGAGGCTCACTGTAAGTCCCAGTAACTCCACAGCATCTCCTAAACAGCCCTGTTTTTATTTCCAAGCAGATCCCTTGCTCCTTCATTTTTCCTGGTCCCAACCTTGTCCACTGCAGTTCAGTCAGAAAATTTACTATGTCTGCATATGCAAATACTGTAGTCTGATAGGAGCAGATGTATGGAATAAAATGGTTCAGGACTTTGTGCCCATCCTATAATCATTATAGGGGATTTCACTCTGAACAAGGTTTCACGGGCAGGATCCTCATTTACATTAGGATAGGATCACATTTCCCCTGGCAGTTTCACTTTGCAGAAATGCAACCCATGCACTGTGAGATCAGACCACAGAATGAAAAGCTAAGCATGTAAGTGGTGGACAGGTAGGGGATTTGCTTCAGATGTGCACTCCTTATCCATGTAGTAGTAGATGAACCTGTGGTGGTACAGAGGAGGAAGGTATCTGGGAATGGAGACATGAGATGATGACAACACATTGGTTCCTTATAGTCCAGGAAAACAACTGCAAGAAAAGCTGCGCTCAACTTCTTTGACCTAGGCTGCAGGTATTCAGTGTGGCAACTTCTTCAGAGAATTTAGGTACCAAATACTAATAAGTCTTTACTGGGCATGTGTGAACAAAGATCCTTGAGAATTAGTTAACTTATCAGAATAGCAAAACTCACATCTCTGACATCAGGATGAAATTTCTGATCCAGACCAAGGCTCTTGAGTTCCTCAATGTGAGATTTCTTTCAACTTGATAAAAAAAAATAGTTTTTCCTTAAGATCATTCTTAAAAGCACCCAAAATGTTATCTGCTGAATTTAAGAAAAATTACCATTATAAAGCAGATACCTGTGGAAAATATGAGTCAAAAAGGTGAAGTCTGTCAAAGAGTGAAGCACTTGCAAGCCCTTAAAATAGGTTTCTGTGAAACACCTTCTGGAAGTGACCCCATCAGATTTCTCTATTCACAGCCTCAACTTCAAGTTGATTGAAGTTGCATAACACAGTATTTCACAATCAAGCAGCAACTTACTGCTTGCTCTTCTAACTAACCTTTCAGTTCCCTCATATGTATTTTATTTTTTATAATAAGCTCATATGTGAAGACTTGAATGTAGAAGATTACATATTCAATTCTTTGAAAGCTAGCAAGAAATCTTACTCATCTAAGAAGTGAAAAAAGAAGTCAATCAGACTCCTTCAGACTCCTGGGTCAGCCAGAACAGTCCTTTGCTGGAGGGCAAAGGAAAAGCAATCACGGAGCATCAGGACATACCGTTATGTTTAAAACCCAGAGATAGTGTAAAATGGAAGTGCTTGTAATTAGAATCAGAAAAAAAAAAAAGTTAATAAACATCTAAAACTGTTAATAAATATTTAAATAATGTAGGGATCCTAGTGGGTTGTTTTAGATGTTACAAACCCTAAATGAATTGCATAGCCTTGCAGTAGCAGATGGAAGCCTGTGATGGAGCTGTGTCCCAATAGCTATCCCACTTTCTCCAGCTCTCAAACCCTGAGCATCCTGGTGCTCCTCAGCTGCACCTCTATGGTGAGTTCCATCAGAGATACACACGAATGGGGAACACATATGTGAGTGCCTTGACCCATTTATTTTGCCGAGAGGAAACTGAATAAAAGCTACATGCTATTATTAGGCAGCCTGCACCTCCTGGACCTCTCCTCTTCTCCTGCCAGCAGCATTCAGCTTGTCAGAGGGACAGTGAACTACCATCGTTCAGCTCGTGAGGCCACTTGTGGCTTAAATGAGATGGAGAAAGATCATCTCTGTCCCCTCTTTATCAAAAGCGATGACACATCTGAGGAAACGGCTGCCTGTCTCCAGTGAGGTATGAAGAAATCCATGAATTATTTATTAGTTCAATTAGTTGACATTGGTGAAGAGTGGCGAGGGCTGTAAAATAATTACTTATTGATTTGTCTCTTCTTCCTGGAACCCCTTTGCAATTTTGGTGCAACACAGCTAAAGAACAAGGGCTTGGGAACCCACTTGCTTTCCATTCTGGTTACAGTGGAGCTGGCATTGCAAATAATGAGACTTCAGCTTTGGACATGTTCAAATATTGGTGCTGGCACAGCAGATGGAATAACTTCATTTGCTATAGCACAGATGCTGTAACCCCATTATTTTCTACAGGCACGTTAAGCAACAATCAATAACTCTCTGTCTACTTATGGCATTTGGAAATCTCTGGGGACTAGTTGTGACACTCATTTGTTTTTCATGCTTGCCATTAAATCATATTCAAAACACCTCAGAACTTCCAAAGGTGGCTAAATAATTTTTGTACATATTTATACTAATGAAAAAATCTACACAACTTCAACGAATGACATGCTATCTTACCTCATATAAGGAAGGCAACAGAGATAACAGCATAGTTTACTGTCAATCAAAATTCTGCACAGCTTCAGTAAACTTCTTGAGCTGCTTCCTTATTGTTGCTACATCAATAATTACTGGTGTTGTTTATGGTTTATATCAATTCCTATATCCTGGGATCATCAGGTAGGAGACAACCTGAGAGTGATGTCTCTACGTGCTTGTGATGGTGTAGATATCACTTTTGTTGAGCTGTTGCTATAAGTCACTGCTCTTAGCTGTGGAGGCTCTTCACAAAACCCTTTAATTAAACGTTTTGAAACTTAAAGTAAATTGCAAAAGAATTGTAGAACGAATGGTGTGCTATTTCAAATAAATCAGAAGCTTTAATAGCATTACTGGAAACAAACAGATCAAATCACCTCCTAATCCTCGTGGAAACTCACATCATAGGGCAGTGGTGTGACTAAGAAGCTGTACCATGGCTGAGAACTTCCTGCATTTTGAAGCACAATGGTTCTTGAGTTTTTTGACTGTTGTCAGACTGCAAGTTAGAACATGACAAATATACCATCGTTAGTCATCATGGTCTATGGTCAAGAAAATGTCAGGTCCGCTCAAAATCATTTCCAAGCACAGAAGAATATGAAGACATTTCTATCGTAGAACTAGCCCGCGGCAGACAAAAGTGGGTATGACAAGTGCTGACATTTAAACCTTTGAATCAAAGTTACAGGTCTGAAGAGAGAAGCAGATTTTCTTTAGCTGGTGACTACCATGCTCAGACCCCAAGAGTCACGAACTGAGGGCCATTTGCTTTTCTGTATTGGCCAAAGGAGTTGGTCCTCTGCACTGAGCAGTTTGTCTCAGTAAAAGTCTGCAAAGTGAATTCATGCTGTTGCCTTCACCTTACCAACAGTGCAGTTTTATCAGCGCCCTTCTCATGGGACACACAGTGTGTGACCTTATTGAGTACAATGCTGGCACTTGCCAACACCAGGAAAATTGAACTTATGTTCTTCTATGCTGGGGTGACCCTGGCCAGGCGCTGAGACCTGCCCAGCACCCACTTGCTGTCTCCCCTCAGTGTGATGGGGGAGAGAATGAGAAAAGGAAAAGTAAGACAACTGGTGGGCTGAGATCAAGCAGGTTACTAAGTGAAGGGAAGAGAAAGGTGAAAGGGCAGTCATTGCCATGATGCTCCACTAGTCTTTGATCAGCACCTACTGGCCAGACCTCAGACTTTATAGCTGAGCAGGATGCTCTCAGGATGGGGATCCCTTTGCTCAGTGTGCCATCTGTCCTGGCTGTGACTCTTCCCAACGTCTTGCCCATCCTCAGCATGCCCCCTGGGCAGCACAGTGACAAACACGATCTTGAAGCTGTGCCAGCACCCTTCAGCAGCAGTTAAACATGGGTGTGTTATCAGCACTGATTTAGTCACAAATCCAAAACACAGCACCAGACGGGCTGCTATGAAGAAAGTTAACTCCATCCTGGCTGATCTGGTACAATTTCATACAGGTGCTTCCTTGTGAAATACTTGGATTGAGATTCTTGCCTAGCTCTAGTCCCTGATGCAGGGCTGGTCACAGCTTGGCCAGAAGCCACAGCCAGAACACACCAGGGAGAAAAGAGGTCTGAGAAGTCTCATTTGTTCCTGGCTGGTCTGCTGGCAGCAGTGGCTCTGGTGCCACTGATGGTGAGTGCCTCTGGGGAGCAACACCAGGGAAACTTCATTTGCTTTAAAATAAAAGAATCCTACTCTAGGAAACTACACATAACACAATTGAAAATACTACTATGGTTGAAAGCCTCAAGCACTGAAAGGTACAAAATTACATGATTTGGTTACCTTTCTGATCCCAGAACAGCGGATTATCACACCTCATCTGTTTGCCCTCCGACTGCCTTCAGCTCCACATTCATACACCATCTTTTCCACAGACAACTTTAATGCCAGCATTTCCTTAAGTACTTGCCTTAGCAACGTCAGTGTTCTCAGCAGTTTCTCTTTAACATAATGTGGATGATCTGTAGATATTTGGAAGAGGTTTTTGTGCTCTGCTGTTGTCTTTCTTCTTCTTCTTCTTTTTCTTCTTTTTTTTTTCAATAAAATATATTTCCAGAAAGCAACATTGAAGACCTTTTTCCTAAGGGGGGCCAGAGTAAGAAATGCCAGTTCATGGTTTGGGCATTCATCTCCTCCAGTAGATCTCCTAAATTTTTCTTGCAATCTCTCTGAGAAGTGAGCGCTTTCATCAAGTACATGTGATGCATGTGAGCAGGAAATTAGGGGAAAGTTTCCAGTAGTTAAGGGTTCTTATGTTCAAGTGTTATTTTGAAAATATTTCTGGTTAAGTGCTAACACATTTTCAAGTGTCATTTAACAGGTATAATGGCACTTCATGTGGGAAGTGAGCGTACACCAACAACAGTACTCCTTCAGCATGACACATATGTTCATTTTGTGTGCTGGAACACTGCGGTTTTTACAGGCATCTTGTCAATACCTACATTGCTATTGTTCACAGAATAATCCAATGGGTGGTGTTCCCAGGAGGACTGTAAATTTAATTACTGTCAGAGTGCTTGGAGGCATTTTTGTACCTCAAATCAAAATGCATAAATAAATAAACTTCCCGCTTCAGTAGAGACACTTTCTCCCAGACATAACACCAAGTTCTGCTGCCAGCTCCTGCCAACTATCCTAGTCCCCATTCACGCATCCAGGAACAGAAGTAAAGCTTAACTCCATCAGCAGCCACATCAGTTTCTGAGTGCTCTGGATAAGGCAATTTTTGCTGAATAGAAGAACCAGGATAAATACACGTTGGTTGGAAGTATGGTTGTTCTGGAAGAGGAGTTACGACTGGCTGAGAAAAAGGTCAGGAGCAGCCTCCAACCAGATCATCCATCCATATGGGTGTTTGACAGCCTTCAGTGTACTCCTGGGAGGAATTACAAGTCTTCTGGAGGTGAGCTTCCCTATGGGTCCTTGCTTTGTTTTATTCTGCAGTGGAAACAGACAGTCCTTCCATCCTTCCATCCATTGCCTTTTCCTCTCAGCTATACTGAAGGTCTTTCTTAGATTGACACCATAGTATTTTGTTTCGTGGCAATTTTTTCTTACACAGTTTAGCATTTAGTAGTAGCAAGGATGTCAAAGGTCAGATCAAATATGTGAATTTTACCTTCGTCTGCTCTGATTGTGGAGTTTATGCTCTTGGCATTGACCTGTGTGGAACACTAAAGAAGGAGCTACACACTTTTTTCTATACCTGTATTCTGCTGATGTTTAGATGAAATAAAATCACAGCTAGTTTTAATAAGTCAATATTAACACACTTTGAACAAACAAACTTTTCAGTTGTTAAGAATTAATGCTTCTAGCACATTTTATAAGGCAATATAAAAGGTGACACTGGATAAATATTTTTCTAGTTTCTTCCTTCCAGATGTCTTTGTTATCTTGTGTGGACTCGGAGTTCTTGAATAAGGACACTCTAAAAATAGAGGTGCTTGCTAATGTTCAGAATTAAGGCTGCATGACTAACTGATGGCTGGCAAAATGGGGAGCAAAATGTGTACAGCTTGAACCATGTGTAACTGTCCTCTTCTTTTCACTGAACATTTTGGTTGCAGTAATTCCTACTTTAACCCGTAATTCAAGGGATGGAGCAGACCCCACCACAGTATAGGAGACACTGGATCAGTTTTTACCCCTGCAAAATGAATTCAAGACCACATCTCTCTCTGTCTCAGATTTTGTAAGATGAAGGGGGAGGCATGAGAAGGTGAAGGTTCTCATGAGAAGTCAAGGTTCTCATCCGCTCTGGTTCCAATCCCAGATGAACCATCAGTCTGCTGGGACAACCTTTCACTTGACTGCCCTCCATAGGATGTTCCCAACAATCAGACTGCTGTGTGGTCTCAGTCTCTCTGAGTACTTACAAGAAAATGGTCCAATCTGAAAGGGGAAAACTAAGTGGATATCCCTTGCTTACTTCTTAGATCATTTGAAAGTAGTGCAATTGAAGGAAATGCATCTGCACTGGTGACCTTATTCAGAGTGAGAATGTCAAGTGAAAATCCCCTATTTCCCAGTGGGCACCCCATCTAACTCCAATTGCTTCCTGACAGCATGATCCCAGCTGTGAGCTGTATAGGATACTGAGCAAACATACAGAGAAAATGACTAATGTGCCTCATGAAGGGATGAAAATCCAACAGATCTTGAAATGTCTTTTATTCTCTTTTCCTCTCTCTCTCTTCCTCTCAAAAAAAAAAAAAAAAAAAAGAAAAAAAAAAAAAAAAGAAAAAAAGTATAATAATATATATATAATGCTAAGCAATTAAGGGCATTGAATAATTAAGTCATTAAGATTTTCCCAAGCTTCCCCATTCTCTGTGCCTTCCAAATGGAACTTGATATTTAGGACACTGTCTGGATTCAGCTCCAGTCAGATAGGGGATATAACTGCAATCAAATCTTCCATATCCAGTGAAGGAAGAACCTCATTTAGAGAATACATTCTTATTACTAATGTCTAGTCCACAATTATTACTTGTCTAGTATACACTATTACAAATTTTAATTAAAAGAAATGTTGGAATCATTGGTCTTTTCTTCCACAGAAATCCTAGCTCTCACTGGATTGCCACGTGCCTAAGAGATGTCACAGATAAATGCCTCTGCCTAAAGATCTAGATGGGAGCACCATGCCTAATTGTGAAAGGGGTGAAAATCCAGTAAATCTGGATTAAGGTTCAAGGTAGTGTTCCCATGTTTGGATGCATTTTAGGTCAAGCTTCTTGATAAGTGGTTTATTTTTCTCAGTTATGGACATTTTACCACAGGCTTTATGCCTGAAAGAAATGTGCTTAAGACCCACTTGTTTTACAGCACAAAAATTATACTGAATTTCATGGTCCAGATTTTCCACTCTACTGGCATAAATTCATGCTGGTCGTAAGCCTCAATGGTTTCACTGGCAATCTGCACATACCTCACATGCAAAAGAACAAGGGCTGAGGCCTACAGGCTGGTGTATATCAGCAGGGAACAAAACCAGCATGCTTTGTTTTAACAGAGGTGCAGAATTGCTGCTTGTCTTTAGTAAGTCACCTTTAGGCACTCATCAGAAGAAGTCCCAGATAAAAATTCTGAATAAATTTGTTATCATTTCCGTCTCTTAGATGTGTAAACGTTTGATGATATAAACTTTTCTGGCAATTATCATTTCAAACATGTAACAATAAGATTACTTAAAAGAAATATTGAAACTGTGATTATCTTTTAAGGATTGACCAATTTGTTTTCTTTTTTCCTGATATTTTTGTTACTATTTTTTCAGCCTATTATTTCTGCTTTTTGTTTTTACCATACATTCAGGAGCATCATATGTATCTAAAGCTGTTTGGGCCTTTCCTATCCATTGCATGTCTTTACATTGAATGGGCAGCAAACGAGCAGAAAAAGCTACAGACTTTTTTTTTTTTTCTTTTTTTTGTACATTGGGTGTGATGGGAGCTGATTCAGATATTAGGAAGCACTTCTGAACATCATGATGATGTGTGAGAAATGCGACACTGTGTCTGAATAAAGAGTCAACTCAGGAGGTTGTCATAGAAGGTGTAAGAACTTCAGGACACATACATTCACCCACTTGATTTACCCTGAATTTCCATGGGGTGACTGAGAACAAAGTCTCCCCAGGATCTTTAAGATGAGTGCCAAATGTGCCCAATGGATTCAGGAAACATTTGGGGTTGAAGAAAACCAGTAAGGGCCCACTCAGCCTGTAAAAGATAGCTCAGATCATCACACCTCATCTCTAGATGGGAAAGAAAACCATTAGCTCATTGGAAGATGTTACAGATCTATTTAAGGTAAAGGTCACTGATCTGATTTGTTTCTTTTAAGTAATAAAGACCTTCTCTTCCAGAAATATGTATTGCAAAAGTCAGCTTGAGCACTTCAGGTGTAGGTAGAGGGCATCACTCTGAGAAAGGTCAGAGCAAGCAGCAGCTCCTCTTCTTGAAAGGAGCCAAGACACAACAAAGTTCCTATTAAGACTTGTTCTGCAAAACCATGCCTAGATTTTGAGCAAAATATTTTCAGATGTAAATGGAACTTTACAGGAAAGTTCTCAGTCTTTCAGATATTCTAAGATATGTGAGCCAGGCTGTTAGACAAGAGCCATCTGATGGTACACCAGCTTGATAAACCATTTCCAATTGAGAACATAATAGGATTATACACTGTGGTTACATTTGTTTTTCCACCAGTAAATGAATGTGAAACTTCAATTTTTTTTTTTTTAAATTTAGATGGAGCCATACAAATTAAGAATTAACAGTGCAGGGTATATCAATTTGAAATGTTTGGAAGAGATTTTTTACTTCTGCTGTCAACTAAATAAATACTTATTAGCAGAATTCACGAAGTACGGAGTACTTTGTGTTATCATTCCAGTAATGGCATTTTGTGACATTAAAAATAATGGGGGACATTAAAATGGTAAACTGGAAATACAGCCATGTTCTGGAATATGCAGGTGAAAAAATTATGCAAATGTGATAGAAAGGTAGAAAAACCATTTCAATAGAAGTACATCCAGAAACATTGAAGTGCTTTTTCATGTGTAGATTAAGTAATTTTGCACACAGTGTAAGAAGCTGAGTGTTGTGTGCTGACTGGCGTTAACAAGCTATCTTTGCTAAATACAACACAATTTTTAAGGCCAAATTTAAAATGTTCAGGCACATAATTTGAAGCCGTGCTCTGGTAAGCGGTGTGCATATCGGACCTCATTTGCTGAGTGACTGAGCGCTGTGTTGCAGATCCAAGAATGTTCTCAGGAATAGAACTAATTCTCACTTGGGTATGGATTGGTTGCCACTGATGTGTATTACCAAAATTTCACTGTGTTCCAGGTTGTCACTCACTTGGCTTCTCTTGTCTTAAGCCTCTGTGCTGGCCTCATAGCCTGATGCCATAGTTAGCCAGTAACGAGTAAAACAGTGAGCTGTTACCACTGGCAAGATTGTTGAGGCAGATGACCCAGCTTTATTCTGTTTGCTTTAGGTTGAAATACACTGCTTCTGGCAACATGGACTGTTGAGATTCCATGGTTTGCTAATGATCAGGGTATTCTGTGACCAATCCAGAATTAGAATATTTATGACTTTTAAATGGAAGAAGAGAAAACGAACTTACATCTGCCTGCAGATATATCCATGCAGACATATTTAGCTGTTTTATGACCTGCCTCATCTCAGTGGAGTTGATTTCATTAAAGCCAAACTTTCTCTTTGTCGTTTCATTCTTTTTACTTCAGACTAATACACTCCCTGGATGAATGATGCCCCGAGGTGCTATCAGAGTTTCTCTGAAGGCAATTATTCTTGTACAAGATTCATTCTGGTGAGAACTCATCCACCTTAGCAATCTACAGCTCTTGAGCCATCCCTGTAGAGTTACAGTGACAATATTTTCCCACTGTAGGTACAGTTTTGCTGATGAAGAAACGTTGATAGCTGCAGAGCTTGCTTTGAATCTGGAAAACAGGGCCCACTTAGTCCAGGCATTGTGAGTGTGGCAATCCTGAATCCATGTATGAGAATGAGACTGTCATGAGACTACACTGCAAAATACACCCCAAAAACACAAACTCATGTCTTTT
Organism: Lagopus leucura; assembly: GCF_019238085.1. Lineage (NCBI taxonomy): Eukaryota > Metazoa > Chordata > Aves > Galliformes > Phasianidae > Lagopus > Lagopus leucura. The sequence goes on along the minus strand of NW_024962263.1, from coordinate 57,647,972 downwards.
GCATATAGAGGGTAGAGCAGCCCAAAGAACTTTACTTCAGGCACTGTTTTAGAATAGTTCCATTAGGCTGTGGAACTAGTTGATATGATGGCATAAAGTTCAATCTGCTAAATGGAACTTTGCTGAGGTTTTAGTGGGTATAAGTCAGTGTAACTCCACAGAAACTGATGAGTTCATGCTGATTTACATTAGGTAATGGATATCCCACAGTCTGTTGCTTATTTCTTTTAGCCTCTCAAATTTTTGGTATCTTGTGTTTTCTTTAATTGCTTAAGGCTACGGTGAAGGATTGACTTAAGAGAAAGCATCTTCCACATACTTGACATTCAGTAGGCACAGATTCTGAAGATGCTTTGTGTTATCTAAATCCTACCAAATTTCTTTAGAAACTGAACATCTGCTTCCCAAAGAATCTTTTGAATATTACTTCCAAAACTAATGGAGAGAGTGGGTCCTGAATTGCCCAAGAATGCAGTAATAACTTCGATGACTTCAAGTGAGGTAAATACTAAATATAAATTTCCAGTTTGAAACAGAATCCACTGACAGCAACCACAATCTGAGATCCTTTCATCATGCACGATTATAATCACTCATTGGCATGAAACACCTATCTGTCACATTTATAGTTAGAAGCAGTGGAGGCAGCTGACATCTGACAGGGATGGAGCAGACCTGACAAGCACCCCCATCTTGGCTTGCTCTTCCCCTCCCTTTCATTCCTGTCTTTCAAAGGCTGGTAAGACATCTCGTCTCCATGGTGCAGGCTCTGCCCACCCCAGTCTTAGTGCTGCAGAGGGAAACGTGACTGTATGGAGTGGCTTCACAGTCTCTGTGCTGTCCTGATGATAGACAGGGGCATGGGCCTTTGAAGTGGGTAAGTAATTCTTCATAGAGTGGAAACCCATTTCAGACAGGGCATGTCCACATTCTGTTTGTTCGTGTTCAGGGACTTCTTTTTTCTCTGGGTACTCTTAAAAAACACAGCAGTGCTGGATCCTTCCTGAATATAGTCTCAGTACTACAGATTGCTACCCAACAACAAAATGATCCTCCAGAACAAGATGGGTGTCACATCTCTTCCACGAGGAACATGCATTCCTTCAACTGGTTAGGCCTGTAAGAATCAGTCCTATGTTGTCACAGAGAATAACCACATCATGACTAAGTGTTTTATCTTCTGCTTCTTTTTAAATCCATGAGAGGATAATGTCTACCTGCCCTTTTCCTGGCAAAGCTCACCTCTTTCCTCACACTTGTTTACTGCAGGAAGCCATGACTTGGTGGAGGTCACCCTCCATCCACACCCAGTCTGTAGTGATTCACTCCCTTCCGATCAGCAAATGGAGGAAAGAATCAGCTCAAAAGCTGGTGCCAACCTGTCTCCTCAGGTCAATTCATATGATTATAATAGATCCTAATTTTAATAGATCCTGCCATACATATAAGATTGTCTACAAAATAGTTTCAACAGATTAAGAGAGAACAGTGGGCGAGCGGAGGCCCACATTAACATCTATCTGTATTATTTCTAGGAAGTCCCTTCAGTTTTGCTAAAGCTTGCTGTAGAGAGGACTGGGAATTTCTAATTGTTTATTTTACAGTATTAAACTGATCTAAACTGGTCTCTAAAGATAAGGCTTGTTGATAAAATTTGCCATTAATACTTAACAGACAAATATTTCAACTATTTTTCTGAATTGCTATGCCACAATCACAACACTTTTAGTCTTTCCATTGCTGAAAAAAGGGAAGACATTTTTTTCTTGTTTTCTTACAACAGCACAGATAACAGAATAACACCATCATTGAAATTGGTGGAAGAATTTGTCCCATCAACATTTAGTGAGTTTTAAAAAACAGCAAGGAATTGAAAAGAAGCCCATTGTTTCCAACTTTGGTAAAGGAACTTTATCTATCAGACAGATGCTGTAGTCTACCTGCAGTTGATTGATGTTAGCTTAATAATGATGATCGATTGGATCATCAGTGTCATCCTTAGAAAGAATGTACTTTGGCTAATGACATCAGTTGACTAATAGATTCCTGTTTAAATGTCAGGGGGCCAGAGAAAGACACTCTGCTAAGTACTTACATTGTACCTTTTGAAAAAAATTAGATTGTCTGTCTTACAAAGGACTTTTGTGACATAGTTATAAGACCTCTTCCTCCTCTACTACCAGCGAGCAAATTTTGCTTAAAGTTGCAGCTGTGTAAAGCTGAGTTGCTCTATTTGTCTTCAAAGTTTGGCTCAGTCTTTCTAGAAATCCTCAGATATAAATCACTGAGCTGTTTGCTGTTGTCATTCCAGAGGGCACATCTCCAGCCCTGAAAGCAGATGCACTGGAGGTGGCTCCTCTGTCCACTGTCCGGTGTCTTAGAAAAAAATAATTTGGATTGAATTTTCTCTTCCAGTTTGCTTTTGGAGAAAATTCTTCTAATTGCATTACACATCCCATGAACATCTTGAGAATATCTTGTATCATTATTGCTATAGATAAACTGCATGTCCACATCCCTTCAAGCAGAAAACGCTGAACAAATTTTACACTAATACTACGCACAGATTAATGATTCCAGTTGGCTATGAAATTTTCAAACATAATTTCCTATTGATTTTTAAATTGGATTCAAGGAAATACTTGCTTAATGCAGACTTGCAGTAGGTAAATACGAATGGGAATGTCATCTTATTACTCTTTACTGTATGGATTCCTTATGGGGAGGCACGAGCTATGTCATAAGCTATGACTAACGTATTCATTTAATTTAAGGAGGTTGCTGAATGAGAGGCATGCTCTTCTCTGCGTAAGTGCACAGCAGAAGATAACTTTGTACTTTGAGCTTGAATCAAAACGCACAGAACTTTGAGCAGATCAATTTATTTTAACAGTATATCTAAAAGCTTTCTTACACTGAAATTTAGTTACTGGACTAAATTTTAGTTTATGCTTTTTGGAAGACCACTGCCAGTGTAAAATGAAGTTGCAGAGTAGATAGAGCCAGTATTACATATCCATGTTTAGATTTCTCTGTTCACAAGCATGTCTAATTAAATCTACTTGCCCGCCTAGCAGTGATTACAACTGAATTAGCACTGCTGATCCCCAGAGAATCAGAGGAGAGTCTCTACCTGCAGAACAAGCTTTAGCCACCACCAAGCTCCCAGGGAGGCAGAGAATAGAGACTCTTGTCCATTTATCACTGTACAAAACAGGGGAGGAAGCAAGCTAGGGAAGTGCATATACAGAAAAATATTCCATCATCCCAGAAAGAGGCTCAAACACAGATGACATTGCGAGAGAATCTGCAGCACTTGATTTTATAAGTCCAGCTTAAATGGCTAAGTTTAACCATGGGAAGCTGAGAGCCAAAATACTTTTATTGGACTGAGCTGGCAATGGGCAGAATCTGCTACATTCTGATTTATAGCAATGTTTTTCCAACAACATCTTTGGCATTAGATTGTGCTACCTTGCTCCATCAGCACGGAGGATTGGTCAGAGAATCATAAAATGGTTTGGGTTGGAAGGGTCCTTTAAGATCATCTAGTTCCAACCCCCTGCTATAGGCAGGGACACCTCCCACTAGACCAGGTTGCTCAAAATCCCCATCTAGCCTGGCCTTGAATGCTTCCAGGGAAGAGACACCCACAACCTCTCTGGGTAACCTGTTCCAGTGTCTCACCAATGGTATGTATCACAGTGTATGAACATCACAGACTACCCTTAGCTTTTCTTTCCCTGCATCAAACTACCTCTCAGTGCCGGAAAGGCAAAGACAAAGGCCCTCCAGGGGATAGTGAAGATCTGAGCACCCTGGACAGGGAGAAGGATTTTATTTGTGGGGTTGTTTACACTGCACAGAGTGCAATGCAACCTGGAGAGACCTGAGGAAGTTTTATATGAGCTAATTCTAGTTCCAAAAAAAGCGTTTTTACTGCAGTGCAGCACTTGGGGTAAAACAGGCTATAGGCAGGCAATCTGCCGCAGGAGTGGCTGTGCCAAGTAGAAAATGCCCCAGGTTTCATTTCTGCCCACTGTCAGGCAGTGTTGCTGCTCTGGTCTGCTTACTCAGCTATGTTTGCGAGTGCTCCCAAGCACATCTCATTGGAAATGAGCAACCTAAATCTGAATTTGGTGTTTAAAGCAGGCTGCTTCACTTGATCTGGCTCATACACATAGCTAAGGAGGTACAAACAGAAAAACCATTTCCATAAGCTGGGTGACTGTGCAAAGCATGGAGCTGTAGCTTTGTGTGTGCTGCCGGGAGGTTAGTGTCTTGTGCTGCACCATGCCCCAAGCATATGTTGCTCTTCCCCTCCTCTTGTCAGAAGGCTGTACTGTCCCCTCATGAGGCTCACAGAATAAATATTGGGCTGTTATTGTTCAATCTCTTTTAAAATTAGCTTTGCAATCTTAACCTTGGCAGCAGTCACTGATATGGAGTGAAGATCTCAGCAGGGTTGGTGATTCCCTCTGGGCTTCTGCAGCTCTGTGAAGATAGTTGGTGGGCTGGGAGGGTCCAGGGTATTATTTTTGGGAGCATGAAGCACGTCTCTTAGGTGTCTGACTTCAGAGGACTCTGAACTGGGAACAACACCCAGCTCCATGCAGTTCAGGAAGATAGAAGAGCTGAGTACTCTGTGCTGCTCAGCGAATGGCGAAAGCAGATCTCAGATTTCAGAGTGAAGATAAAATCTTCCTATGAAGGCAACAACTCAGTAGTGACATGGGTTTGAAATTGAACCAACTATCATAATCAAAGAAAAAAATAATACAACTTGGAAGGCCAGCATGGAACTGCGTGCTCTTTTTAATTTTGGGATGAGGAGAAGCACTCATCATCCCATTGCATGTTGCATTGTTTGCTCATTTCACCTTTATCTTAACTAGAGAATAAAAGCCTGCTGAGGCTGTCTTTTAACAAGAGGAAAAACAACCTGCAAATAACATTTCCATCTCTATCTATCTAACTACCTAGCCATCCTCTATTTTAAATCTTTATAAGCTAATGATATATTACAACAACCTGTGCAAATATGAAAGTTGTATGGAACAGAATTCAGCATTTTTTGGAAGTATTTTTGATTTTTTTAAACATTTTTGTTTCCCTGGAAAACTGATTGTCTTAACAGTGCATTTGGCAAAAGTGTCTTTTAAATTTTTCTGCTGAATGGATCATGCTGTGATTCACGGAGTGGAATTGTATAGGTCACATCAAACTTCTTTCTTTGAGGAAAACATGATGTCACATATACAGCCCAATGTGATGTGTCAGAGCACATGTGAGGTCATGCCTGAAATGTGATAGAAAGCATTCTCAGATTCACTTAAAATCTGAGGACAAGCAGCAAAGAGCAGCAAAGTGCTAGATAAAGCTGTCTCATGATGTTAATAGTATGAACTCTTATGCTTTTCTGTGACACCCTTAATTCTGAAATGTGACCATCTCTGGAATGAAGGAATTGTTTTCTATTTTAAGTGCGGCTTAACAGGATCTTTGCTTTTTTATTTCCTTAAGATACAGAGACTGAAGATGAATTTCTTGATTTCAGTGACATACTCAGGTTTATGCTACAATACAAAATCTTGTGGGATACTGAGATCCTTAGGTTTACAATTTTAATTCTACTTGACATAGTACTGTTGTGAGTAGAGTGTTGCTTCAATAATAACATTAGAAGACTTCCCCCTAAAAAATTATCAGCAGTACATTGACCCAGAGCTACAAATGTATCCTGAATCCATGACTCAAAATATACTTCTGAAAATTCAGACTATTTTTGATGACCACTAACACTATGAATCATATAATGATAGAATAATTCAATAATATAATGACAGAATAATAAAATCATTAAGGTTGGAAAGGACCATTAAGATCATCTTGTCCAACCATTAATCCATCCCCACCATGCCCACTAACCCATGTCCCTCAGTGCCACATCTAAATGGTTCTTGAATGCCTCCAGGGATGGTGACTCCACCACCTCCCTGCGCAGCCTGTGCTAATGAATTACCACTCTTTCTGAGAAGAAATTTTCCTAATATCCAACCTGAACTTGCCCTGGTGCAATTTGAGTCCCTTATTACCTCTTGTACTATCACTGTAACCTGGAAGAAGAGCCTAACAACATGTATGTCGGTTGTACATCTCCTAATACGGATTCCCAAGTGTGTCGAGGAATGTGTTTATCTGCTTTCAGGTTAATGTTGCACAGGGAAGAACCAGTGATGCGAAAGAAGTTTTACTTACAGCAGACTGACAATTACAATATTTAAACTATTCTCCACGTGCAGGCCTGAACTTATGGTTATACATGCATTTTAGAAGTTAATAACAATTTGACTTTTGTTCTACCAACTAGAAACAATTTTTCTTGGTACATTTTATGAAAGTGGGCACAGCCATCATCTCAATGAGAATTTATGCTGTAAATTTAGATCTAAAACTTCTGAGAAAAGAAATCTATTTTGCAGTGTCACATTCTAAAAAATTTTTTGCCAGATCTGCTCAAAAATCTGAGCAACATTTGTTTTTGCTTGTGCCCAAGCCTGCCCTCATTCACAATGTGGATTACGTTTTGTATATATCCCTTTCTAATTACTCTCATACAAATCATTGTAGCTCATTTTTTCTCAGTTTTGTTGCAGCAGTACAGTATTTTTCTTCTTTACTTGTACTATGACAAAGAAAATTATATGTCCATGTCATTGATCTGTCAAATAATAGATCTATATTGGATTATTGTATTTAAAGTTTCAGTCAAGATTTCTAAATATTCCATAACACAGCAGTTCATGGGAAAAGCTGCCAGATGAAAATGATTACGTCTGAGTTCTGTGTTTCTTAACATTCAGCAACCTTTCCTTCCCTATTGAAAATCTTCACTGTTTGGTAAAAGTGCCAGGTTTTTGGAAGTGTGGGACCAAAATTCATTTCATGTATTTGCCTAAAAAAACAGTCTTTAATTTCCTGACTCTTCTGTGAGAACAAATGCAGTTAAAAAGAGCTGATTGCTCTTTTCTGATACTGCCATTGGAGTTATGTTCTGGGAAATGCAAGTCATCATTTCTTCTTCTCCTAAGCTCTTCTGAAATGTCACTCTCGACACATACTGTATATACACGGCAAAGTGTGCCCAGATCCCAAATCCAGGCTTGGATCCAAACCTCTGGTCTGGCCAAGTTTTTTATTTTTATTGCATACAGTCCACACTTGTGTCTTTGCTTCCATTCCGATGCATCAGTACAAAAAAAATTCAGTGCTAAGGAGTTTCAGGAACATGTCCTTAACACCCCTTTAAATAGAGCCATGTGAAGGACTAATCCATGGGAGAACTTGTCTGCGTACCACTATCCTAGCGTCTGGTGTGCCCAAGGATGACCACAGGCAGGCCTATATTTCCCACTGGAGGTGAGATGGGCTCCACTTCACCCTGAGCTGCCTCCTGCTTGTTGAGATGAGAAAGAGTTGTTCAGGCTCCATGTTACTGCAGTGCCACCCAGCTTTGGTCCAGCCACACAAAGGCAAAAAGGACCATTTTGGCTTTTTTACTGCAAGAGGTGAGTTTTGCTCTCAGGGTTAGCACTGATGGCATCCCTCTGCTGGGACCAACACTGGACAGGCTGTACCCTCATTTGCATGTGAGGAAGGACCTGTGCAGGCAGACCTGGGCAGGGAGCTTCCGGACCACAGGCTGACTCACATACAGGTTCCTGACTGATCAATCTGGCTACCACCAGCTTCACAATTTTATAGAGACAAGACAGAGAGTCAAGAAAAGTTAAATCCCAAGCAAAATGCATTCTCTCATCTACAGGAGCACATCAGCCTCTATGCCCAAATCCTTGTTTCTGTTTATTCCCTGCTCCTATCTATATTCAGAAGAAAGGAGAAGCTGTTTCCTTAAAATATTCATAATCTTTTTTTGTGAAACCAGTCTGAGCTCTAAATTTAACTTTCCCCCTAAAGCCACAAAATGCAATTGTTAATGAATTCTCTTTTTTATTTTTTTCCTATTTGGGGAGGGAAAGAAATTGTTTATTTTTAACAATTCAGTTCAGAGGAAAAATTATGACACAGTGAATAGCAAGTAAATTAGCAATTCCCTATTTAACCAAACCAGCAGGTCTTCAGTTAACAAGGGCAATTTGTGGCCCTTAGATTACAAGATCAATCAGGCAATTTATTTTTATTTAATGTCAGGGAATTGAGTAATTGTAAATCACTCAAAATCTATGTGTAGGCTTTTTATTTACTTGTACTGCATTGATATAGCTGATTTAATATTACTTTGTTATTCCTTTTATTCTCTGAAGTTGGGATTGCTGATTGTATGCAATGTGTCCCCAATTAAGGGCAGTTATTTGAGACCCTCTCCAACACCTCTGCTGCAGACAATACCTTCACTCTCTTTAAGAAATATGCTTAGAAAATCTGACACCCTGCCAAAGGTACATTAACTATACATAAGCTGGGACAGGGAAGCTATTCCGGGTACTCTGTTTTGTTTGCAAATTTACTTGAAGCTTTATATATATATATATATATATTTTTTTATCAGGCAGGTATGTTGCCACACAGAGCAGCTGTTGAGTTAGCTGGAAAAGGGACCTCAAATGGAACTTAAATATGCCAGTTCTTTTATGTCCTTGTTCTGAGGCTGGATTTTATTGAATTCTAGTTGTAAGTAATAGGTAAGAGATACAACCATTATGCACAAGATGGAATGGGGAAGGAAATATTCATCTCCATATTTTGCCCTTCTTAAAAAGGCAGATAAGACCTAATTGAGACCTTCTTTGCCTGTAGGTCTTTACTGCTTACCACACCTAGAAAGCAGGAAGCTTTGCACGTGGTCTCTTTTGGTCACTTGGCTACCCACAGACATTTGACACATGTCAGCATCCAACTTCAATCTAAAGACAGTAGCAAGTACATCTGTACATGCAAATCAAGATCTTGTTCTGAGGTATTGAGCTTGTGCCATGAAGTGGAGCCAATCATAACTGTTGATACTGGGAAGCCTAGATACTAAGCCAGGAAGAAAATACCAGGATGTTACAACTGATATAACAGCCATTACCTCCTCAGCCTCTGCAGCCCTAGAGGAACGCTGGGACCAGCAGAATCCAGAGCAACTTCAAGACTGGTCTGAATTATGCCATGGTCTAAATCAGGTCTTTGGAGCCAGTAGCCCATGGAAGCAGTGTGAAAGCATGCTGATAAGCGCTAGTGTAATTGACGGTCTGCTTTACAACATAGGATTCGGGCCAGAGATTTTCCTTGGAAATTCAAACAGCAGTCAGCTGCATTACTGGATTGCATTCCTTTGCCATTGAAGCTTAAAAGAATTGGATGGCTAAGATTAAAGTATACTTTCACTGTGTGAAGGCATACAATCCACCTACTCAAAGAACAAGATGAGTCATTCTAAAATTCAGTGCATCAATACATTAGTATTTATACACAAATAAAATCTGAATTACCAGTGGCAACAAGTTTGAAAAAGATTTGAATCGAAACATACTCTTGGAAGAAAACATTTATGATAGAGAGATATCAGTTTAAAAAAAAAAAGTCTGTTTCTAGAAAGGCTAACATCAGAGAAGAAATAATAGATGTATTTTGCAAGACTGGTTCTGCTGCTGGTTCTACATAGCCATGGACAAAATAGGCTTGCACATCTAGCCTGAAATCCTTTGTGTATCTCGTATATGCAACTCAGCATATCCTCTAACTGAATTCAGTAATGTCTGATGAAAGACCTCTCAGAAAGACACTTGGTCCTGTTTTGAAAACACTAAGAACAGGAAAGCCTAGTTCTTGACTAGGCAGGTTGTAACAACAGTTACCCAGTTTCACAATAAAAATGGTGTATCCCTTGTCTGATTTGAATCCGCGTAACCCATGTTTTGCTCCAGTGCTCACATCTTCTTATGCCTTTCCTCACTGAATTAGAGAGCTCAATGGAGCAGAGCAGCAGACAGCCACTTTTCAGTCAGTCAGATGTCTTAATTACTTCGTCAGCTATATTCCTGGAAAGGAACTTTGAAGTTCCTCCACCTGCTGTAGCCTCAGCCTTGCCTTCTGTTCCTGGAAGCCCATATTAATTATTCTACACAGCTGTAAAACTGAAATTGTACAAAGGTACAAGCCTCTTAACATCCAGTACCTCCGGGAGAACAGTGTGCTCTCATGCTGTCCACAGACTTCCACTGACTACTGGCTGCTCCTTCTTGCTACTGAGGGCAGGATTCAGCCACAGCTTAATGGCAAGTGTAAGATGTGGATAGGCCTGCACTGTACAGTCAGAGCACTCCTTTTCAGTAACATGGAGGCTCTTCAGTGCTCCTGTGTCAATGCAGAGGTACCTTACAGTGAATAATAAGAGGAGATCACATTGAGATCATAGAATCATAGAATGATTAAGGTTGGAAAAGACTTCCAAGATCATCTTATTCAACTGTCAGCCTATCACTACCATGCCTGCTAAACCCTGTCCCTCAGTGACACATCTTTCACCTCAGTACAAGCAAAAATTTTAGAGGCTGCATCTATGCTATTCTAGACCTGACTAGTAACCTGAACAGTGAACAGGACAGTCTTGTGAGGAAGTGCCAGCTTGGGTCCTTTGTATAACAGCAAAGTCCCACCTCTCAGCAAGGTTAGAAGATACAGGTGTAAGGCATTGCCCATGCAGGGGGCTGTTCCTAAATGAACTCAGTAAACACCAATCCAGAGGCCTACATAGCTTCAGCAAAGCATTTGAGACGATATGTCCAGGATGCTCTTCTCACACTTTCGGACTAGTGAATGTTTGTAGTCTCTAGTTTCTGTGCTGAAATCCTAATGCAGCCTTTGCTACCTTGTTCTCTTTAAGTCAGTGCAGACCTAAACTACAGTGTCCAGACCACACCTGCAGAGGAAGAAATCCAGCTGTACATCTTTCAGTGATCCTTCAGCTCCACTGCTTCATCTTTGGGATGACACACGTCACAGGTGATTTAATGTTTTCTTCCATAGCTCAGGAGCAGACTGGTTAGTCACTGGGGAGCTCAGCAAAACTTAAATAAATTTCTTCCACTACCCAACAGACATTTAGTCAGCTAGGAAGAAAACAACACCAACAGAAAACAGTCCTTGCCGTCAGTTAAGACGTTATGAAACTTCATCATTCCAAGTGGTCAAATGCGAGGAAGAAATGAGGAAAATTTAATTAGATATTGCATGGTCTCTCCTCCAGATTAAATGTAATATATCTGTGGTTACAACTTCCCTTGAGAATCCTCCTACTCATGTCAGACACACAAAGTGTTAAAACATCTGTGACAGCATGGTGCATGACATAATATGTAATCTGTGGTCACAACTTTAGGGTTAACTTCCAGCCAAAGAAGGTGATCACACTGCAGATACATATGCTCAAGGTCTGAGGCTCTGAGCATTTTTGATAGACTTAATCTCAGAAAGTGAGATGGGTTTGTACAGCTGGTGCAATTGTAATGCAAAGCATGCCACAGCGTTAGATGTTATAGGAGACTGCCCTTCAAAGTGATATAGGATAGCAGTCCTGTGTTTGGGAGCAACACCTTTCTACAATTTCCAGCACTTGGCATTCCCTAACACCACTCTTTGAGCTCTTTATATTTTTTCCTAAGGTCCCTGAAATCATGTAAACATAAGAAAGCATACAGTTGTCCTGAGTTTCGACAAAGTACTGTGACAATGTGACACAAAACCTATGAAACCCTCCCTTTTCTCCAGAACCTGGAGAGGCAGTTAGTCAGGAAGCAGCAGATAAAAGTTCAGTCCAATTGGCTTTTGAGACAGTCTAGGAGATACTTGTCTTAAGCAGTCTAGGGGAACCTGGTGTAGATCTTGTATCTTTCTGGTAGTCTGTGGACTTACCTCTATTTTTTTGTATGATATCAGAGGTGTGGTTCAAGGTAGTTATACTAACTTAATAGAAGCGTATGCACACTCCTATGCATATTGGGAAGGCAAAACAAGGAGGGAGGAGAAATAAACTTTCATCTAGTTTTCACAACACTTAATTCTCGAATACTGGCATTGCTCAAGATGGTTCATGAATTTATTTTTCCCGAAGGATCGAGTGGTTCTTGTTGAATGAAGTTGAAGAAGATTGCTCTAGATGAAAATAAAGCACATCTACTGCAGATCTGGTTTTAAGAAGTTTTATTCTGAAAATCAGAAAGAAGTCTTATTCTGAAAGATTACCTTTCCAACTGAGGACATATATCCAAAAAGTTATAACATGGACTTGATATTCAGTGTTTCATTAATGGTAGGGATGATGGAGTAGAGACTATACCTGTTAGACCTGCATATGACACCCAGCTGGGAGGGGCAGAATGAATGGTAAAGGAATTAAAAAATCTTGACAAACTGAAAAAGAAACACAGGGCTAAAAAGCTGCAGCCCAATAAGCAGAATTCTATTCTTGGAAGAAAAATGCACAAACCTAAAATGAGGGTTTTCAGTGGACATGGGCTTGCTGAAAAGAATCTAGGAATTACAGCCTGAATGCACATCAACCATGTCACATTGTTGGGATAAAACAATCCATGAGGATGTGTGAAGAAGAATACTATTTGCTTTACTCACTGCAGATAAGGCTTCACTTTAACACTGTGCCCACTTTTGGGCATCATCTTGCAAGAAAGATGTTGAGTCCAGAGGAGGGTGATGCATTCTCCAGAAACAAAGTGTATGTGGATCGAGGAAATCAGTGGGGAGGGGTTATTACAGAGGATACTGAAAGAGAGTCACAGTCTTCAAATAACGTTGGGTTTGTTAGGTTGAAAACTCATGGGCTATGTGGATATTGATGTTAGGTTTTAGGAGACCTTGCTAATGGTCAGGAAGGATTGACAGGAGAGGATGTGGAGTCTCTGTGATCCTACTTTGAGGTGAGACATTGGTTTGGTACATCTCAGCCAGAGCCACCAGACAAGTTAGGCTGTCTGGGTGCACAGCTGCCAGCAGCATGGATGTCCTATCTACCTTCTGCTCTGTCACAGTCAAGCAGGAGTAATTTGTGGTGTATTTCATGTGTTCCATCTCCTATTTTCACTTGTGTTGAGCTTCCCATATCCCAGGTGCCGGATTTTCCATCTCAACTTTTCACTGGTTCTATCTATTTTTAGTGCTGATCATCTGCATGAGAGTGCTTCTCTGTACTAGTTCTTTCTTGCTTCACAGCAAATAGGAACTTTTAATGAGTTACCTTCCAATACTGAATTAGGAAGAAACAAAATAATCTGTATTTCTGTAGGTCAGAAGCCATGGAAGCAGAGAGCCTCTACCTTTCATATAATAGAGAGTACAGTAAGAATTACTGTCAAAACAGTTTCACAATGCAGAGCTCTTGAGTACGTAAGAAACATTAATGAACTAAGTTGCTCTATGCAGAAAGTAGCAGCTAAGAGTAAGTACAGTTATGGTGGTGCAAACCGGGTCTAGCTGAGAAGAAAAACAGGCTCTAAGAAACTTGACTCATGATATATTATCATAAGATCAGCTTCAGCCTCAATAGACAAGCTTCCCACATTGATTTTGATTAAACTCTTGTCACATGTAAAATTGATTTCTACTAAATTATTTCTATTCACACAGTGCGAAGGAGGCAGTCTGTCCCTATGAGTATAGAAGGTCTATGTGTCCTTCAGAAAATATATAGAAGATAGCCTACCCCTCCAGCATTGATTATTGTTTCAATACATGCAGGAACAGGAAAGCATTATGCATGTGCATTTCCCAATGGCTAGTTTCTGCACTGAAGGGAGAAGTAACATTTGCATTCCTTAAAGAACTGATTGAGATTCTAAAAACAGATTGGAAACTTAATGGTAAGAAAGGCACAGCTTGAAAATCTTTACTTTTTGGCATGAAAGTGCGGACCAGATTGACACAATCTGTGACGTAGTTTCTAATGAAGCATTTGTAATGAGACATTTAAAGCAACTCAAGAGGCCTCTCTATCCTGTTGGGAAAGGAACACAAGGAGCGCATAGTTGAAATTCATTCAGCAATGAATACATAAGTTGATCTTGACATGAATTCAGAATAGGATTCAATTGTAGATAGGTGCTTGGGGAAGAAGTTGCTTGTAGCAGAAAGAGAGGGAGAGAGTGAGAGATAAATTAAGAGCTAAAATAGTTGGAGGAAACTCTTGGGAAAATTACCAAGAAGGGAGAGAGGTATCTGCTTATTGAGCTGTTGAATCATGGATTTCAGATTTCAGTCAGAAAACTTTGTGCTGGGATTTCATGCTGAGGCAAATCTGTTTTTCTCAGAGGTAGGTGTGGAGGGTGGGACCTCCGGATTTCTGCTTCTCTTTAACTGCTCACCAGCACAATTTAACAAGCCCATTTTGAACCTCTGCTGTAGCTGGAATGACTGTGATTGAAATGTTTTTTCTTTTCTTAGTGTTTAGATGTTTATTAATTAGGCAACTCCAAGCATCCCACTAGTCTTGGACCCACTAACATCATTTAAAGCCACAGTTCACCTTATTTGCCTGTTCTGTTTCCCTACAGAAAGCCACAACAAGATGACTATATTCTAACTATCTGACCTGGCTTCTGTAGCTCCATTTTCTGATCCTAAAAAATAGCTTTTGTTTGCTTTCTTTGTTAATTAGTTAGGGATTAATTTTCTACCTAATCTGCTTGTGTAGCTCCTTGAATATAGAGTGCTTTGAAGTGCCAAATATTGCTAGTATGCTGATTAGGTTATTAGGTAATAATCAGTAGCTGAAATAGGACTTCTCAGAATGAAAAGAAGTATGGCACTTTTCCACCCTCTTTCCCACCCTACAAGTAACTGACTTGCTTTGAGGTGTGTGTATGGCATGCTTGTAAACACCTCTCTGAGATGTGTGTGGTTATACACACAGATGCCTATTAATATCTGGTCATGCAATTGACTTTTGGATGCGGTGACAGTGATCATTTGTAATGACATGAGTAGTATGCTCTACAGTGCAACCATCCTTCAGGGCTGTAAGGCAGAGATGTGGATGAACCGAAAGACTAAAGCTTTGATTCACGTGCTTTGACTTTTGCCCCAGTTTCTGTGCTTAATTTTTCCTCCTGGCTGGCTGTAGGCTTTCAGAGGTGCTAATTGAAAACACTAGGTACGAGGAATTAGGTGGAAGTTGGGCTGAGTGAACCCAGGCTCAAGCTTCCTTCTGTGGCATGTGAACTTTGGAGAAATGGCTGATTACAAAGGCTGTCATCTTCCTCAGGAATCGTGTGCCGAAGTCTAGCTCAGTCACAAGGCAAATTCTAGGTCTTGAGACACCCTCTGGTTGATGTCACTGTTGGGATGTAAGTCAGGAAGGTACTCCAGCCTCCAAATTTAGGTCTGCAGCATCTTCTTGGCCTAGGCCCTGACAGCACCCTGCTGAACCATGTCACTGGAAGAGCTGGATTTATGTTGTCAAGTGTAATAAACCCAAATGTTAGCATGAATTTACTAACAAATGAAGGTAATTGGGCTCTTTAGGAGGCAATGAGATGACAGCTTTTACTGTACTTCAAATATCAGTCCCAATTACTGTAAATACGATCATGATGCAAAACATTAATTAAGAAAATCTGAACTGTTTGAAATGTAGAGTCCCATATGAATGATTAACTAAATGCAAAATATTGTGCCTGATTAGAGGCATTCTACAGAGAAATCCATCTGTGAGCCTGAAATAAACCCAGTGGGAGCTGAGGAGAGAGCGCAGCACAGGGGCTGCACAGTTGGGATGGCGTAGGAAGCTATTTGGCTGTGCAGATCTCCTGTAGGGTTATTGGGCTTCCAGGACAGTAACACCTGTGTACTCTGCATTCTGTACTGTAAGAATCTTCAGAAAGAACACCTCATGGGTAAGGAAGTCAGGCAATGGAACAGTATGGGACTCACCTAAAGTCATCTGGGATGACAGATGCAAAGAACTCTAGCTCTTATGTAATGGTAGTAGCAATGAGCAATCATGGAAAGATCAGGAGCTACAGCTCCGTTTGTAGGGTACCACGAGTGCTCTTTCTGGTTGTGTGAATCCTTGTGATATTGCTTTAGCATGTGTTCTTAAATTACTGATGCAACAACACATCTGGAAATGCTGGCTCCAGCTATTTCCCATGGTACAAACACATTTGCTGGTCACATTGAAGACATGAGCAAACCGTAAGCCAGAGAATATTCTACTGAAGTAAATAATATCTGGATATGGCCTTTAGGATATAGCTCAGTAAAAGAAATAAAGTAGGTTTTTTTTCTTAAAGGAAAGAAATAATCTGACCTTATGACTATATTTTATTCATGTGTTTTTTGGCAGAGATGGAACATGAGAGTTCAAAACATTGTCTTGTGTTTTGTGTCTTATTTGAAATGCATTGGTCTTCTCAGTTCATTAGAAATACTAAATAACTACACTATTGCTGTTTTATTATAAAACCAGGAAATGTGTTGCCAAATGGGATATTTTAAGCAAAATATTCTGTTGTAGTATAAATGTACTATTGTTCCCCATTTGGACATACGTCTGTAGCCACTGAAACATAAAAGCTCACAAAATGGCATTTCTTTGTCAAAACCTTGGTGAAAGATTCAAACAACAAAGGATAATTGCTCATAGTTTGGACTCCCTTTTTCAGTCCGTTCTTAGCCTGAAAGTCCTCTCTCTTTTTCTGGTGGTGGTGCCACATTCATAGCTGGTAGAGCTGCTCACCACCAGATCTCTCACTGATCCAGCTGGAGCACAAATATACGCTCCCATTTCTGTCAAATTACTTGGATCACGTGCTGTGGTATTTTTGCTGCCTCCATTTTCTGTGCCAGCTCTAGGGGGGGACAGATGATATACCCAGAACAGCACAAACCCTGCTGATACAAAATTAACTTGCTTTTGAAGAATTCCTACCCAGCAGCTCTTTGCACCAGGTGGCTGCAGCACTTTTGATCCAATACTGGCAGGCGCCCGGTCAGATTTTCAGTGTTGAGTACTCAGAGCTGTGTGCCCAGAGCTTGCTCTGATCATGTCATGAGCTTTTCTGCTTTTCTTTCTCAGCAGCTTTAGTCTTCTCAGCCTTGTTCAGATGTATAACCTTCTCAAAACAATGTCCAATGAACTTCCCCTGCTAATGATGCTGACGTACGGCTTTATTGGTGATGTGTGTATATTTTGGGGACAAAGAAGAGGATTGTGTGATTCCCTAGAGTACAACGATTGATACTTACATCTATCCCAAAATAGAAGATGGCTGTTACGCTGATTTGTTTCCAGGCAAATTGGTCTAATGCATAACAAGACGGTGTTACAAAACTGCATAACAATACAGATTATATACGAATACAACAATGACAAATTTAAACTACGTACTACCCTAGAGTTTGAGTTTCTTACCTCAGTGTGCTGTTTTTTTATGATAAAGAAAAACAGGTTTATTCCTGAGCAACTTAGGAAGATTTCACTTAATTTGCTCTGTCAGCTAATTGCATAGTTCTTCAAGAAATTTCCAAACTGTTGATCATGGCACTACAATTTATTAGCTTCATCTCATTGATTCTGAAGTAAAAGTCTTCAGTGGCTTGTTCTCATAGAATAAATGAAGTTAATGAAGGAGGCTAAAGGTCCAGATTTTAATGAAAAACATGTTGGAAGCTGTAAGAGGGTTCATCTGTGTGACTTTGAAATCAGTTGCTAAAGGGTGGTGCAGGTAGCAACTCATACATGCCGTTGGTTGATAAGAAAACCGGTTATTCACTGCTCTTGTTGAAGTCTGCTCAGTTTGATTTGAAAATGTCTGCACTGCAAAACTGCCCCCGAAACCTCACTGTGTGGTTCTGTCAGCAGAGACTTGCCCACTTTGCCTAACACTGCAGCACGTTGCATTGCTAGCACAGGAATTTCCTTCTGAAGATGGCAGCATTGAGAGCACAGTTTCCACAGATTTCCTAGCTTGGTCACACATGAGGTAAAAAAGAAAAAAACCTAGGTACTGTAGATGCTCCTTCAGTGATGATGTACATGAGTTTCTCCAATGCTCCTTCTCATCCGAGGCACCTGATCCATCAGAAATGTGATGTGAGTTCCTATCTGAAGTGCAGCACATTTCACTGGGGCAGAAGATCTGAAAATTCACTCTCAAAGCAGGACTGCTGTCACTGATGAAAGGCCTGGTGTTAGTTTTAAGCAGGATTTGATTCTTGAGCATTTTGTAGTGTGTTGCTCTAGTGCTCAATTTAGGAACAATGAGACAAGATTAACTCATGAATATTTGCATCTGAGGTAGTTATGCTCATTATATTGATAATGATTGCTTCTGGCTGTAGCCATGAGCGAACAGTTTCAAGAACTCTAGGAAGTGAGCAGTTAGAATTGAGGATGATTACTTTCCAGAACAGTTAATCTCCAAAACTAAAAGACAGGTTATAGTCCTAACGGCACAGACAGCTGAGAGGCACTAGATGACGTGGGCTGGAAACATTATAGAGCATGGTGAGTGCAGACATCTTTTGTATCTTTCCATGTGAAACCCAGATGGAATAGACTTTTGCTGATGTGAGCTGAGTGCTGTGAGCACTACCTCTTGGCTCCCACCTGTAGGGAAGGGATGATTCAAGCTACAGAAATGAATAATGGGGAGCCAGGAATCTTCCCTTTTTCATTAAAGATCGTTCCGTTCTTCTCTTCTTCTTTCAGAGATATTGTTTCCCCATCTAGACACCCACAGCAAGCAATATATTGCCTCACAAAGTACTGCTGGGCTTTCTGGTATTTCCACTGGAAATCTGAGCTGTGACTGATCATCTGCTTTGTTTATACTGTGGAAAATCAGAATTCTACAACATTTACAAAACACTGTCCTTCCTTTTCCAACGTAAAAGCAGCAATGTCAGATGCAAAGACATCTTTTCCAGGAAAAGAAGGATCTTGCCAGTTTTCTGGATGGGCTATATAGCTTATCTTATCACAGTCACGTTACATGCTTTGATATGTTATGGGGCTTGTTTATTTTTACTGTAGATGTCATTTACAGACAAAGCGCTTCTCAATCAATCTTTGTTCAGACAGATTAATGAAAGAAAAATCTATATTATTCTATTAAAATTCCGTTCTGTCAAACACAAAGCCTGTCACTTGATCACAAAGTCCCCGAGCCACAGATTGCTTCCTCTGAGCCACGCAGCTGGGCACAAGGGCAGAGAGGACCATTTGACTAGATGCTTAGTCAAACAGATAACATATTTTTGAAGTATAGTAAAAATAGTGATGTTTGTTACTTCTTCAGCATTCAGCCAAGTAGCACAGTTGAAGACATAGCTAGTTTTATGGGTAGCAAGTGAAGAATCTGTGAGTTTCTGGGTGAATAAGAACTTGGGATGAGTGCAGCCTGGATGAGGAGTCATGGACTGGTGACCTTGAACAGAGATATGACATTGATGTTGTGCTTGGCAAATGGAGAAAAGCCAGATTATTTAGAGTATAAAATCTGAGAGACCTAACTGAAATCCTGCTGTCAAGGTAACAAAATACCACTTTCTTTCTTCAAAAGCACCATGACTTACACATGCTTTGAGTTCTCAACAACTCAGTTCAGTCATCCTCAGGCAAGACAAGCCACTAGAAGATTTACCTCAGTTTCCATTCTTGAAAACACCTTAGTCTGTCTGAGCTACGTCCTACTCATAGCTGAAGGCTGAAGAAGTAGACTATTTGGACTTTGGTAATGAACAGACCTTGGTAGCTAAACAGAGCTTGGAGAAGGTGTCAGAGTATGAAGAGATTCACCAGACCCAAGTAGAAAGTTGGGATCTTTCAAACCTGGTTCTTAGAATACAAGAATCAAACTGAATAGGACTTCAGTGATGGAAGTATAAATGGAAAACTTGTTGCTTGTGGCTTCAGCAATGATGAAGGGTAGCATGAAAAGATATTTAAGTTCTGGCATTCATTCTTCGGAGCATGAGGTAGCTCTGCCTCAAGGTCCAAGTGGAAGCTCATGAACAACCAAGCAGAGCTACAAGGTTGCACTTCAGGATGGTGTTTGGTATTTGAAATCTGACTTGATGCAAAACCGGGATTTTATTCTCTACAAAGGAGGAGTTGAATAACATTTTCTGTCAGCAGATTTTAACTCTGCTTTGTGTTGACTCTTTTGGATTTTATAGAGGGATCATTACATAGCTCTTTTTTTTTTTTAATGAAGCCCTGTTTTAAGAGACCAGAACTAGGATCTTAATCTCTCTGTTATCTAGGTAACAGAGTTTATTGCAGGTTTATCCTCACACGTGGCTAAGCAGATGAAGTAGTGAGGACAGTCACATATCTGAGGCAAGAGGCTCGGTTCCCAGCTTCAACAAAAAATTTTTGCCATGTTTCTTTTAATCTCAAGATGGATTAATACCTTAATACCTTAGTATCATTCCCTTTCTTCCTGCAGAAGCTATATGAGTGTTTAAATAGAGCTGTGGTGGAAGTGTTGGTCGGTTGTAAAATGTATAATACTGCTTCTTGCTCATTTCTTTAATCTGGGGTTTGTTCCTTAACAGGAATAACGAATGCAGAGAGCAATTCCAGCCCTTCAGCACAATCTCTAGTACTGAAATTAGAAAGTATCTAGACTCACATGTATTTACCTATTGTCATGGCTCTTTTTGACATAATAGGGTGCTATAGTGCAGTTCAATCACCTATTGCCATGTGCCAATTCACTTATCAGTTGCCTGCTATTGGCATCTCCCCTTCCATTCCTGTTCTGCAACAGTCAGCCAGCCTCCATCACACAGCTCTGCCAAAAGCTCTGCCAAGACAAATAAGAGGAATGTGTGTGCTTTTCAGTTGTGGGCCAAAACAAGTTTAATTGCAGTCAATGTCAGAACCCTAGATTTCAGGATGCGCAATTTTTATCACCATAGAGTTGAAAACAGTACCTTCTCCTCTTCAGGAGCATTAATACAGATAGAATAAGGGAGGAACTGGGATGTACTCCCCACATTACAACCAGGGACCCTCTTCCTTTTCTTACTAGCAGAGGAAGAGACCTTTCTCAGTTTCAAGCCTAAGAGCAATTCTGACTAAGCCGTAAGTGCTTTTGTGTCACAGCTTTTACTGGATGTGTCTCATGGTAGAGGTATTTCTGAGCAGATGGCCTGGGGTGCTACCCTTGGATATTCTGAGGATCTGCCTATTGAGCCAAAGATTTTCAAAAGCTTCCTTGAGCACAAGACACAGAAATCTGAAGAGAGACCACCCCAGCGAGTGTCTTTGCCAGCACTTCACATGGCTGTTTTACAGCAAGACACAAAGGTCAGTGACACTCAATGTTAACACCTTAAATTTGGCTGCTCTAAAATTATTTTTCACAGCCTTCACTAAGGGAACTGTTGGGACATTCCCAACCTTTGTACGCCCATAAATGTGACTGCCTCAAAAGAGATTATTTCAATGCAAGTGTTACTTAAAATTAGACGTTATTAAAATAGAGGCACTGATTACTTTTCTGACATTATTTTCTAAGTTTATAAAAAGCTTTGGCTGCTCTGCTAGCAGCCGTCTTCTCCCATTTGAAAGCATCCTTGGAGAAACTGTGAACGTGTAGCTCCTAATGTCTGTGATGCCACCCTTTGGCTTTTATTTCTTCTCTCCTAAAACCTCAGCTTTCCTCTGTCACTTCACTGGGACGAGCCAGGTTATGTCATAGATGGGTGCTGATGAGCTCTTGGCATTTAGCTAAATGTCTATAGCCAAGGTTCAGTTTAATTGTTGATCGAGGGACATGTACAGCAGAGCAAAATGAGAGCACACGGAACTGCTCCAAACCCACGTGCCTGCTCTTGCACAGAAAAACGAGGAGCAACAAGCTCTCAGCAAGATTCTTAGAGGAGACACAGCACTGCATTGCCAGAGCAGCATGATGCAGGCTGGGGTAGTCCAAGCACCTTCACATCCAGTGCAGGAGGTGGCCTGTCTGTAAGACCCAGTCCTGTAGCCATATCCATGCACATTTGCTGTGGGGCTTGGTTCTGGGTGGTGCAGGACTGTCTCAGTTTGCTGGGGAGTGGAGGAGAACTTGGCAGAAGTTGAGGGACTTGCTCTGGTGACACCACTGATGCCACTGTCTTCCTGGTGATGGAGAAATAAAAAACATGTAGAATCATAGAATCATAGAATCTGTAGAGTTGGAAGGCCTTCTGAGGGCCATCTAGTCCAACTCCCTGCAGTGAACAGGGACATAGCAGCCAGATCAGGTTGCCCAGGGCCTGATCCAGCTTCACCTTGAAAGTCTCCAAGAATGGGACATTAACCACGATGCTGGTTAACTTCTTCTAGTGCTTCACCACCCTTTTAATCTACCCTCCCTGAGCTTGAAACCTTTTCCCATTGTTCTGTCACCACAGACCCTGCTAAAGAATCTGTCTCCTTCTTTCCTGTAGCTCCCCTTTAGACACCGAAAGGCCCCCAGGTCATCTCTGAGCCTTCTCTTCTCCAGGCTAACAACCCCAGCTTTCTCAACCTGTTCTTATAGGAGAGGTGTTCCATTCTGTGAATTATTTTTGTAGCTCTTCTCTGGATGCGCTCCAACAGATACAGGTATGTAGTGTTTAAGAATGCACATTGTCCATCTTACTTGATTTTAACATCCACTAACCTCAAATGGAGGAATTTATAATGCCATCCTACCATTCAGGGACCCCAGGCCAAAGATGTATCTACTTCTTAATTTCCTGGAACCTCACGGTTGTAAGGAAGTAGCTATAGTACCTCCATTGCTGTTCACTTTCGTCTCTTGGCATCAGAAATGAGCAGTAAAACCAGTATTTTCTTCCAGACTAAAATATTTCTGTTTTCTATAATAGTCTATGATAATGTGTGTGGCTGTGCCCACTGTGGCTCCTGAGTTTACATCTGCAGTGATGACAAAGCAAAAGAGAGATGAAGGAAACCATTCAGTGAGTAAATTCATTAAATAAATACTTTGCAATAAAAGTAAGCCATAGTGATAATGGAATAATCAAAGAATCTGTAGACTTTGTCCAGTGGAGACTCATGATTTCCTTCATTTATCAGATGGCATGATTTGTGGTTCCATTCTGCGCTTTGATTCCTTCACCAGTCTTTCATCTTGGCCGTATCAGAACCCAGTCCAGTGCTTCCAGACACTGCAGCCCTAAATTAAAGGAACCAGACAAAAAGTCCTGCCAAATTCCCAACAATAGACTTTATTTTGGTATTAGCATTGTCTTCTCATAAAAATAATGTCTTGTCAAATAAAACTTTGTTAGCCACTGGCTTAGAGAAATGTTTGTTGATCCTGTACATCAGAGATGCTGATGAAAGCTACCTTCATGTTCCCAGCTAATTTAATACTACTGTTTACTATGATGTACTGCTTGAGTTGCAGTAGCACTTAGAATTCCTAGTCACAGACTGGGGCGCCGCTGTGCTAGACACTAGGCACTCATGGAACAAAAAAGAAAGTCCTTTCCCTAAAGAATTTGCAGTCTTCGGCATGAGTATGGTCATTACAAAGACAACAAATCTTTTTTTCCAAGAAACGCCTCATCTTGTTCATTATCCTTGCAATTAGTCTCATGGGGTTCCACTTCCAGCCACGCGCACCTGTTGATAAGCGCAGCCTAGTTGGAGCTAAGACAGACTTTGATTCTTCCATTTTTTAATGAACAACAAATGAGATTAGAGATGTTTGCTCCTTCAAATATGCAGAACATCTGAATTTCTAATTGTTTAGCATTAGTCATAACTTAAGTAGGACAGAGCGGATTCTATATATAGTCCAATGCCCAGCCGTTCAAGACAGATAGTGTATTTGTATTTCTTCCCATACCTCCTCACTTGAAAGAAGTGAGAAGGCATTTGCTACATCTCCATTCTCAAGTATTCCAAAACTGTGCTGCTCCCATCTCTTCCTCCCCCAAATATCAAGATTGTTTTCAGATTCGTGAGATTTTTTAAGAAGGTGACATTCTGATCTCTTCCTGCATTTATTTGGGGATTTTCAGCCTTAATAGTGTGGTTGAATCATGTTTTTAAGCATGAAGGTTAACGTTTTCTTCTTTTAGCAATTCTTGAGGTTGTAACAAGATTCCAGGAGCAAGAGTTGCTCTTATTATCTCAAATCTCCTTTAAATTGCACTGAGTTTTTTCCTCTATACTGTTTTCATTTCTTTATCTTCTCACATCACATCCCATCACATTCTTTATATGTAAGAGCAGTAGATGCTCTTACATATAAACACCTTGTGTGTCTTATGCTATGAAGGAAATCCAGGTTCCCAGTAAGCAAACACAGTGGAAGTTATGCCAGTGACTGAGGGTTTCACTTTCTACACAAACTGGACCATTTCTCCTGTTCTCTTCTGTTCTGGAGGGAGAGCAACAGGTTGGCCACTGAACATCACAGTCTCATCAGTTTGGTCAAATTTCTTCTGCATGGATGCTGGAAGATGCTGTGCCATCACCCCAGCAGGACAGTTTCCACACTTGGAGCTTTGGATCTGAACCAACCCAACACTGCTGCTGGTGCTCGTGGCTGATGGAGGCCAGGTGCCATGGGATGGTACCAAGGCATGGTCCTCAGTGCCAGGTGAGGTGGCAACAGATGACTGAAACCATCATGAACCATTCAATCTGTGGTTGTTGCTTTTAGTGAGAGTGTAGCTATTCCGTGTTTTCTTTAACAGATTAATCCTATGCCCTTTCTGTAACTATTCCTGTAGGATGCAAGCCAATAAAACTTCTTCCATTGTATTTGGTTTTATTTTGCCCTTCTCTGTTGTGTCATCTGCCCATCATGTCCTCCTCAGCCCATGGGTGCCCTCACCCACATACCTGTGAGTAATTTCAGCAGATGGCTGAGACATGCCTGAGGTTCCAGACCCATCCTTGCCCCCTGCCAGACACAGGCAGATGGGGGAGGGGACAGCCAGCTAACAAGCACACAAAAAACTTTCTTTCATAGTGAGATGCACGCAGACACTGAGACAATTTGGAATACAAATTGCTGGGTGCTTTAACAGGGTGCTCGTTTGATGGATTTCCTTGATGCTACCAATAATTGTAAGATCAGTTTCTGCAGAATTATCATCAACAGTATTGAGAGCTTGCATATGTACCTGCACAGTCTTCTTCATCCATTATCTAAGTACAGGAATAACAGCTGACAAGTCTTGTGAGGTAAGTATGAAGGTCAGCTGTTGCCTCCCCAGAGGAGGGCTGGTGGGAGTAGAAGGGCACAGCCTTAGCATGCACAATCCTCCCATCCTGCTCCTGCAACACAAGTCCTTCCACTGGCAGCGATTGCAGGCACAGACTTCTGGGAGATGTCCAGGGAGGTGTATGCACAGCTCCTGTTAGTGCTGGTTGATAAGCCCTCCTGGGTGCATGAAGCACTAAGACAGGGTGGGCTCTTGCTCAGGCAGCGGTGTTTGCTGGCCTCAAGAGGAAAATGACCCCCAGAGATCCAGGAAAGCACAGCATGGTTGCATTCCCTTTGGACACGGGAGTGACCCAGAGGATACTTCTGAAGACACTTTCCTTCTGTTGAGACCTCCAGCCCATACATTCAATCAAAAATGTGACATTAACCCATGAATGAAGAGTCCTCTGGTCGAGATCAGGAATTTGGTCTTGGAAACTGGAGGATGCAGTCCTGTCTCATATGCTGACCTGTGAGGAATGCTCATGGCATGACTTGCTCTCACATTGCTTCCTAATGCAAAATGTGGAAAACTGAGGAATTTTTCTCTCCATCTCTCAAGACTGTAGGAAAAAAACACTGTAACTTTAAGAAGTTATGAGTGGAGTGCTGATATGTCAGTGGGCTGTGCCAAGAAACTCCCTGTGATATGAGAGTGTGTTCTCCTTCCCAGAGTGAAATCATGAAAAAATTGTCTGAAGGAGAAATTAAAATGGAATTGAGAGAGTTTTGGAGACATCTGGGCTGAGAAGTACTGACCAATAGCTGAGGTTCTTATTATTTTTCCTAATCCTGGAAGAGAACATCCTTTTTTTTTTTTGTATTTTGTTAATATATTTTTTTCTAGATTGTCCCAGAACACATAACATTTACGACCACTGGATTTAGATTTCTCAGTATTGAGAGCATCAATGGGTCAAATGAAAATGTCACTTACACGCAGGCTGCTGCGTGATTGCTGGCACTTCAGAGTGGGCAAGATGTGCCGGGTTCATCTGAAATTGCCACGCAATCTAAGATGGTGCTTTGGAGAGCTGATCGCAGGCACCAAGTAACACTGGTGATCACACCGAGTGGTTATGTGAGTGGTTATGGAAGTTCTGCTGAATGTGACAATGCCAGAAGGCCGCTCTGCCTTGTGACAGAAACAAGAAGGGAACGAAATACTACACTGTGGTGGAAAGCTGATCTACATCTGGTGTGTCGTCTTCCATGTTTGTAGATGGACATCTTCAGACATACCTGGGGTAAGAGCCATACCCTGGGTTTAACACCATCACTTCTATGCCGTTATTTTTAGAATTGTGTGAGCTCACTGCCATGGTCAATCAGCATGGAGGGGATTCCTCTCACCTAATACTGGCTGTTTAAGCATTCAGTGACTGGGCTAAGGTATGCCCCTTAATGCAGGGGCACTCCCTTTATAGACAAGGGAGTGAGGTGAGCTTGTCCAGAAGCCCTAAGATGTTATATTGCAGAGGATTGTATCATGCACTGGGTATGCCTTCTCTTTACCCTAGCTACAGTGGGAGTCTATAAATTGCCTTCCAGTAGATGCCTGAGTTTGCTGAGGCTCAAGGGCTGGTGCTGCCCAACCCAAATCAGCACAGAGAAGATGGACTTTGCTATAGCACTTCGTATTTCTAGACAATGTTACTGCGTGATTCACTGCAAAAATTGTGTCTGCCTGTGGTGTTTGCAGAATGAGTCAAATACAAATACTTTTCTTGTGAGGAGTACGTTAATCTCAAACCGTGCCACTAGCTGTAATCTAGATCTACTCGATATCTGCCCATTTCCCTTCTTCATGCCTCCAGTGAGAATCCATGATATATTTCTTCTGTTGCAAGGATTAACAGCTGCCATTTCATAGAATCATAGAATACCCTCCGCTGGATGGGACCCATAAGGACCATCGAGTCCAGCTCTTGGCCCCACACAGCATCAACCACGCCATATGTCTGAGGGCACTGTTCAGACACCTCTTGAACTCCAGCAGCTCCATGCCATGGCCACTGACCTGAGGAGCCTGCTCCAGAGCCTGACGCCCTAGGAACATTCACCCAGGAACTGGTTCCTCATTGGAAAAAGGAGTTCTGTGGTCACAGGGAGCCAATTCTGTCTCTGAAGTACTGAGGGGAGCACTTTTTATTTCATGTGCCTGTGAGGTTCTATGAACCTGGTGATCAGTGCATCCCAATTCCTCGCAGCCTTTCCCACATTGCTGTGAGCCTCCTGGCACATTGCTCTGGGTCTATGTAGAGAACATGGACAAGTGTGACTGGGACCAGACAGAATGATGAGATTGTGAGAGAATACAGACCCTGCTTAGGGCTCAGGTGGGAAAGACCCAGCGTGTTGCACAGTGATCTGACATCGCAGATCTCTGAGCCCACTCCTTTGCTCTATTTGCTACCACTTCAAGGGACAAAACTGCCAAAAAGGACCTGAATACTACTGTAAGTAACGAGAAACATAAAATAGTCAGAGCCAGTTCTAACTGGCATCAGTCTTTAGGAGAGACGCAGCTCTCTATCTTATTCAGATCGTACCCACAGAACTAGGAAGTATGTATTTGGATCAGAATTTTTCTTTCTCTGTGTTTACGGCCTCAGTATTTGAAGAGGTTTTGTGTTCTTTAAGGGCATATTAAACTTAAAAATTGAGACACTGTGATAACATCCAGAGGGCTCTGTTTTAATGAGTGCCTCTTACATTTTCCATCACCTGACTGAACGCAGCTCCTGCTTCTTTGAACCTCTTGTTGTTCTCGCAGGAAGCGGCACTAACATGCTTTAAAAGCATACAAATAGCTTCTGCTGTGACGAGCTCTTCGACATATCCTGCTCTGTTTTGTTGTAATATGCATTTTGGTTCACAAATGCCTGAGCTAACGGAGGTAATGCCGAGACAAATCCCCAGCATTACAACCTGTTTTTCCATTTGTTTGCTTATGATGCATAAGATCTGATTCTTTGGCACTTCAGCAACATCTGAGGCCGGAGGTAGGTGTGACAGCATCCCGAGTGTGCGGCGTCCCTCAGGGGATGCTCAGAGCTGGGCTGCAGCCAACCTCATACACTCAGTGCTTTGAACTTTGTTATTTCATTAAGAAAATGGATTTTAGGTTTGTCATCGATTCAGCATCCATAATGTGCAGCCACCTTCCATGCTGTGTTCATCTCCTGGCTGCCTTGGGACGCACACAGGTGTGTGACCCCAAGCACCCGCGTTTGGGGCAGTACAAAGCCGGGAGGATTTCAGTGCAATTTCTCAGCTTAAAGGGAGGGATATGATGAACGTCGCAAGTAAGGCGGTGGGGAAGCAGGACTGAGACGCAAAGCTGTCGGAATGTGCAACCTGAAGGAGGCAGATTGCATGCAGGATGGGAGTTGGGCAGAAGTCACTGAGCTGAACGGTGCACCCTCCTGGGGAGATGCCGAGCAGCCCGGCTGGAGGCGGGGGGTGGAATGTGTGGGCACCGTGCTGGTGGGAGAGCACCCCAAACGGACCTCAGAGGGACCCCCTGACGGGAGACGCCCCCCGGAGGTAGGGAGTTCTGTGAGGGGGGCAGGCGGGGAAGCGCATCGCCTCGAGGGTGAGGAGTAGGGGAAGATTGCGGGCAGTGGCGGCCGGGGACAGCCGAGGGAGAGGAGCAACGCCCGGAGCTGGGAGTGGGGAGCCGTCCAGGAAACGGCGGGGGTTGTCCGCGCCTATCGGCCCCCCATCGCCCTGCGGAGCCTCCCAAGCCCCGTGCCATTGCGCCCCGTCGGTGGGGCCCGGAGAAGGCGGAGGAGGGAGTGGAGGGTCGGGCGGAGGGAGCCTTCCCGAGAGCGGAAAGTTTCCCGGAGTGACCTCTCCGCGTACGCGCCCGCTAGGAGATCTCATTCAAGTGTTTTTGTCAATGGGAAGGGGGGGGGGGGGGGGGGGGGGCCGCGGCTCCCCGGCCCCCGGCCCCGCTGACGTCACCGCAGAGGCGATAAATATCTGTTGATATAATTGGACGTGAGATTTGGGGTTGCGATAGCGAAACTCGGCCCATCGCCGCTCCGACGGGCCCCCATGATTTATTCAGCAGTGGATCGGGGCACGCAATCGGGCTGTCAGGAGAGCGTCAGCTTATTAGGCAAGTTCTGCGTGATTCCAGGAGAGGGTCTAAGCTATAAAAATCCCGCGCCCCGGCTCTGATTAGGACCAAATCTGATCACAAGTTCTCCGGGAGGAGGCTCCGAGGCAGAGCCAGAGGAAGGACGCCGGGCACCGCCGGGCACCGCCGGGCACCGCCGGGCACCCGCCGAGCCCCGCCGCCTGCCGCCGCCGCCGCCCCAGGT